>NW_011910123.1:0-3255 GCF_000151845.1 Pteropus vampyrus | reverse complement strand
GATTAGCGACCTACATTCTAAATGGTATACCTCTAAAAATGCCAAAAATCACTGTTTTTCAGGTTAGAGATTACCAAGATAACAGCCAGGCTAGAAAGATGTGAATAATTATTAATTAACTAGCCATATTAATTGAGCTATTCTTATATCCAACTATCACTGAGCATTTTCTACAGAAATCTCATTAGATCCTTGCAACCATCTTCTGAGGTAGGCCTTGTTCTGGTTATTGATTGCTGTGTAGCAAGTTACCCAAACTCGGCGGCTTAAACAACTGCTGCCCAACTCCTCTCTCTCTGTTCGCTTTGCTTAAGGCCTCTCAAAATGAGTCTTCATTGACCCACAACTGAAAAACATCTTGGGTGCACATAGGAACATGCGGTGGAAGAGAAGGCTCTAAAACATACGCCTCGTTACAGTGATGGCGTTGAAAGCTAGTGGAGAAACGAATGGCTGAGAGGCTGAGGGGAAGAAGAGGGGTGAAGGTGTCCAGGAAGGCTCCCCATAAAATGCAGAACCCAGTGTCGAAGAGAGAGCAATGCTTTGCTGACAAGAGGGAATGGGGCTCCGCACAAAAGAAGCCAAATATACAAAGGAGCGGGATATTGAGGAAAGGAGAGAGCTGGGAGCCACCGTGAGCGCGGACGAAAGCGGAGTGAATTTCAGGAAGGGGTGAAGGCGGGGGGCCGCCCTCCTCCTCAGCCGCCATGTCTAAAAGTGGTCACGATACTTGCTTTTTTGGTTTGTTTTAAAACGAGGTTGAGAGAATGCTCGCTTCAGCAGCACATGTACTAAAATCGGAATGATACAGAGAAGATGAGCATGGCTCTTGCGCGTGCATGATACACGAAAAAATAAAGAAAGAAGATGAGAGATAATGTCTGTAAAGCCCCAGCGTCTAACAAATACTGAAGGGAAAAAAATGACAGTTTTTGTTATCCCGTGAGAGTGGCAGATAATGAAATCAGCAAGAACGAAGGCGTCTAACGGAGAGGCCTTCTCTCTGGGCGTAACTCCCATAGGTTCATATTTGTAGATCCTGCTCCTTCAAGAATTCCCGAAAGTAATAATGGGGATGCATTATAAAAGTGCATTATGGGGTCCAACTGGAAACCGTGCATTTGCTCATCATAGTCATGCAGGCTCCTTTAATTGTTTCAAATGGGAAGTTTCCAAAACTAAAAAGGGCACGAATAAAAACTAAATAGATAGATAGATAGATAGATAGATAGATAGATAGATAGATAGATAGATAGATGATAGATAGATAGATAGGGTACGATTTAGGAAGCACTGCTGTGGGCAAGGTGACGAGTGTCACTCAAGGTCTGAACCGTGGGAAGATCACTCTCGGTTCTTCCCTCCTTCACTGAACAGCCAGGGCTGCTGATTCCGTAGAAATATGGTGGCACATAAGACAGGGCCGCGAGGGAAATGGGACTCTGGTGGCCTGCCAGATGCACGGAGGAGGGTAAGGACGCTGGTAGCACGTTTGGGTTGGTTTAGACCTGGCTTTTCTGAATCTCTGAATAGATCCCAGGGGAAGACGTGATGTGTGTGTGTGTGTGTGTGTGTGTTTAACAGTCTCTATTGCATTAGGTGAAACCTGGGTTTCTCTTGGGCCTGTAGAAACATTCTGCAACGAATCTCAGCCGTCTCTGTGGGTTGTTGGTGTTGCAGAGCATTTTCTACCTGCCGGCTCCTGTGACTGTCTTCCTGGGAGACCTGGAGAGGTGGCCTCAGACCATGTTGACCGGGTACTGAGGCCCACTCCAGACTCCTTCTAGCTCCTTCTTGAGTGATCTCCAGAGTAGATACACACGGAACCAACCCCAGAGGACCACAGCACAGCTCAGAGCTCAAGCCCAGGCTGGCGGGGTCAGCTCCTGGTTGGAACCCGTCCCTTCCTCCTTCAGGAGGCCAGAAGACTTGCTCTAGGGAGGGAAGCAGGCCTGTGGGCTGTGGCCATTCCCAGGCGACCCTGACTTGTGCACAGCCATCCAAGACATGGCCTGTCCGTGTCGCGCGTCATCGGGAACCGGACAGGAGGGGAGAGTGGGCTCTGAAGGATAGGGTTGGTGGCGAAGGGTCAGTGGGGTTTTCTGTATCTTTCTAAAGAGACTACAGAGCTAAATAAACAACCTTCAGGTAAACATCAAAATACACGTTGTTCAATCATGTTTTCTTGTCTTCCTTCGTGCACGGAAACAGAAATTTCTTCCTCTTTCTTGTCTCTCCCCACCCACATCATTCTCATTCTCTCTTGTTTTGTTATCTGATTTCCCTCCTCTTAAAACAATAATAACTGGTAGAAGGCAAAGGACTGTGACCCCCGAGGGCGCCTCCCACCCCACGCTGCCTCCTGACCTGGCCTCTGTTCATCTGAGCACCATTTGCTGCTGAGATAAAACACAGAGTAATCCTCAGGTACTTAACCTTGACCCACTTGTATCAACGGCCCCACTTGGGAAGAGGCCTGAGAGATTGGGCAAACAGATTGCACCCCCCCCTCCAGGCCCCCCTGCCACACCCCGGGTTTCCAGTCTGCACAAATGCCAGGCTGCGAGAGACCTCTCCCCTGGAGCGAGGCGGGTCAGAGAAACCGAAGCGAATCCCCCTCATGTTCTGCCTCCTCCTTAAAACGCCGATCCCAAATCTCCACGGGCAAGTGAAACTGGGTGGCTTCCCTTCCCACTTACGCACCTGTCGCTTTAACACAGAACTACCGCCTTTCTCACTCGGGGAAGGGCCCTGGTGTTTTAAGCCTCCTGTAGATTTTGTTCTGACATCGACTCTGCTCGCCACATGTATGTGGCCGCCCTGCTACAAAAACTCTATTAAAAACCTGAGCTCACTGCCTGGGGCCCGGCTCAGAGTCAGACCTCCCCTCCTTCTCTGCTTATTTCTCTGATTTGTAAAAGTCCTCCCAGCTTTAGATAGAGAGGGAGACCTGAGTGCCCGCCCCCCCGGCTTGCAAAGTGGCTGTCACTTCCCTTTCTGGGCCTCAGCCATTGGACTAGATCGGTGGTCATCAAGTTCTCTACGAGTCCATCCTTCGAAGAAAGAGAGGAGAAGGAACGTGGGCGGGTGAGGCTGAGGACCCCTCCCCAACTTCACTAGAGCAGCCCAGGCTTCTGCATCTCTGTTAAAAATAATCTGCAAATCACTGGCCTAGATCAGAGTTTGTCAAGCTTGCCTGCAGGACAAATCTGGAGAGGCTGGCTAAAAACACAAATTCTCATCCCTCCTCCTGGA
>NW_011910122.1:0-2104 GCF_000151845.1 Pteropus vampyrus | reverse complement strand
CATAAATTGTATTATGCTTTATATAAGTTGTATTTTGCATTATAAAAGAATAAATTGTATTACACAAAGGGAAAGAGTCATGTTATACTTATTTTTTTTATTCCCAGTATCCAGCACCATAGATTCTCATACACATTTGACTCTATACATAGAATCTACACTCAAATTATGTTCCCATAGAATATTTACTTTTATATCATTTGTTGAATATTGCAGATATGTATAACATATTTGTTATGTGTAATTTTGGAAATAGTATACTTATTGAAAATTGTATTAAAATACATTCATAATTCATATGATAGAGAGATGTTACTCATCTATATATTATCATCAGCATGAGTTAACCCAATACCAAAGACACGTTAAAAAACTAAAACAAAGTCAAAAAACCTGCAAAATTCTTGAAATATGTTGCTCTACACACCTATTTCCATTTTTTATTTCTGTTTTTCTTTTTAAATTGCTCTTTCAAGCATGTCTGAATTTCTCTCTTATTTAATTTTCTTTGTAGAATTAGATTTAGCATATCCCATGGGCTCAAAGCTCTGTTGGAAGCTTAAAACCTTACATGATTTTTTAAATAAAATTAAAGGAAAAAAAAATTATCATGACACTGTTAGTTATTCTTTGTCCTCAAGTATATAAATAATTCTTTTAAATGTTGCCATCAATGTGTATTTATGTTATACAAAGTGTAAGATCTCACATTGCAGGAAGAGCTATTTGACCACAAAACACAAACTTTCCTAAAAAGGTTTTTTGATTAACATTTAGCCACATCAGTTAGAGATGTTGTGATGAGACTCACAAGTTCCCAAATTCCTTGCCTCAGTATGTGTATGTAGGGAGAAGGGGATGGAGGGACAAAGTTAATCAAATCATTTTATCCAGCAAATCAAACATTTGTTGAAATATGCCACTTTTCAAATATTTCTGGCATTGTGTAATCACAGTTTATACCATAATACAATACAAATAAGAATACTTTCCGATCTGTATGCTAAATTTCTACAACCATCTGTTTTCCTAAGTGTTTCTTTGAGTACGAATACAGTTTTCTAGTGGACCACATGTATGGTTCTATTTTGTCTTTTGTCAGTATTTACATGATATACAACTGAAAAATCTATATCATCTTCCATTTGTCTAAACATGCCGATTCTGGGGACTAAACAGTAAGTCATGAAATAATAAACTGTATTTCTCCTTCCCCTATAGATTGTTGTTGGGCTAGCATTTTGATGATTACTTCCTATTTTGTTTTCAGTGCCAAATGGCAATAAATATTCATTGTTATTGTATAAAAATAAGGAATTGTTTTGACAGACTCCACCATAAATTAGATATCTCTGAATTATCACAAAAGAATGAGATGTAAAGACTGATATTTAGGAAGACAGGTACCTTTCTATAGCAGTGCAGTGGTCTCTAACTAGACAGCTGAACTGAAACACGTAATAGTTGCACACTGAGAAAGTAGAATTAAAGGACAGAAAAAGTTGAAATCTGATTAAATCTTTTAGTTTAGTCTCTCTCTGTAGAATTGAGGATGTTTTAAAGAGAACCTAGCTACATATGACAAGTACTTCCATTTCACCTTCATAAAGTAATGATCAAATAAAAGAACTATTCAAAATGATAACATAGATAACTTTTTAATGGAATACAAAAATTTTCTGAAATTTTTTTCTGTAATAGCTTTTTTTCTCTGAAGGATATAATGTTCACCTACTGGTTGGCTCTGTACAGTATAGTACATTGTTTATGCTCAAAATGGAAGTATTTCAATTTTCAATTTAAAAATAATTTTTTAGTGGTTACCAGAGTGTGGGAGGGAGGGGATGGGAAAAGGAGGGAGGAAAAAAAAAAGAAAAAAAAAGAAAAGAATTAAATGTTCCTTCCTTGGAGGAAAAAAAAATCTATTTTTTTTTTGAATTGAGACCTCTGCTTTTGATAAGAAATTTTGAACTTTTGTAATTGTTTCTTCCTCATTATTTCTGCCTTATCTTAGTATATTTATTTTCAACTCTTCATATATTCTACTACTGTTAAAGCTAAGAAAACCTTAATTTTTTTACAGTTGAAAATTGGAAGCATTTTC
>NW_011910121.1:0-1532 GCF_000151845.1 Pteropus vampyrus | reverse complement strand
TTTTTTTTTTTGCATTAACGTAGTTACATTTTTAATTAGGCAAATGTGAAAGAAAAAAATATCCCTCTGGGTAAGTTCGGAACTGTTTTAATTGACCAAGGAAAATACTGTTTCCTTTGGCAGAGCTGACACTTGATGTACACATATGCACATATGACTTACAGACAGCACTATCACATTTTTAAACAATGCTCAAGAATAGTCTTCAAGTTAATTCTTGAAAATCACAATAAAAAATAAAGATAATCCAAAATGGACTAAGTTTTCTCATCATCATAAAATGATTGAATATAATAGCATCTTATACAAAAAATTAAATCCCAGCAACAAAGCCAAAGTAAGCAATTAATTTCTAATGTAAATCTGTAAACTCTTGATATCGTGTCCTAAACAAAATCTTAACTGGCATTTTCCTATAACAGTATAACAATACATTGTTGAGTAGGGTGGAATTCCAATTCACCAGATTTTCTGATCTCTTTAAAATTCATAAGAATTTAATTGAAAAAAATTGGGGGTTTTATACAAATTTTAGATTATTAAACTAAAAAATTTGGACTGAAACTAAGACTACTATCTTACACCATATACAATAAACCTACACCTATTCAGTCAATTAATCTATGACAAAGGAGGCAAGAATATACAATGGAATAAAAATAGTCTATTCAATAAATGATGGTGGAAAAACTAGACAGATACACGCAAAACGAAAAATGAAACTAGACCACCTTCTTATACCATCTATAAGAATAAACTAAAAATGGATTAAAGACTTGAATGTGAGACCTGAAACCATAAAACTCCTAGAAGAAAACATAAGCAGTAAGCTCCTTGACAACACCAGTCTCAGAGGTGCTTTTCTTTCTTTTTTTTGATCTAACCCTAAAAGCAAAGGCAACAAAAGCGAAAATAAACAAGTAGGACTACATCAAACTAAAAAGCTCCTGCATAGCAAAGAAAATAATCAAAAAAATGAAAAGGCAACTTACTGAATAGGAGAATATATGAGCAAGTCATATATCTGAAAGGGGGTTAACATTCACAATAAACAAAAATTGATAAAATAAGAGAAAAAAGAATCTGATTTAAAAATGGGCAGAAGATCTGAATAAAAATTTCTTCAAGGAAAACATACAGAATGCCAACAAGCATATGAAAAAATGCTTGACATCACTAATTATCATGGAAATGCAAATGAGAAACTTCAAATCATCAGAGAAGTTCAAAAACCACAATGAAATATCACCCAGGATCTGTTAAAATGGCTTTTATCAAAAAGACAAGAAATAACAAGTGTTGGTGAGGATGTGAAAAAAAGGGAACCCTGTGCACTGTTGGTGGGAATGTAAATTGGTGCAGCTACAATGAAAAAGAGTATGGAGCTTCCTCAAATAAAATTAAAAGTACAATTACCATACGATCCAGCCATTTCACTTCTACATGTTTTTCCAAAGAAAATGAAAGCATTAATTCAAAAAGATATGTGCATCCCTAGTTTACTGCAGCATTATTTACAATAACCAAGATAT
>NW_011910120.1:0-1315 GCF_000151845.1 Pteropus vampyrus | reverse complement strand
GCCGGGAAGGGCCCTTCCAGGACCCTCCTGCCCTCAGGTGATCCAGGCTGCTTGCTGGTGATCCTGAGTTTGGGCTCTGTGGGCAGGTACTGCAGGGACCGTGGGCTTGTCCCTGGCCTCTGTGGCTACAGTTTCTGCCCCCAGAGTTGGGATAATGACAGCCTCCCCTCTGAACACCCGGGGGAGCTGACTGGGTGACATGGGCAAATAGTGACAAGATCACTTCTGAATGAGTGTTTGCCCGTGTGGCGTGGGGTGTCAGCCCTTGGAGACGGCCGACTGCCCACTGGAGGGACACACGCCACGACTGTGCACGCAGGCCGGACACCTTGTTCTCATCCCCGCGGCCAGCGCCCTGCCCAGTTACCCGGCAAGCCCACTGGGCAGAGTGGGCGTCAGGAGCCTGTGGAGCCCCGCCCTTGGATCCCCTTGTCGTGACGGTGGTTCCGATTTAACTGAGCTTCGGGTTGCAAGAGCTTGTCCCCGCACAGCCCCTCCCCGCCCTGGCGGGTGGTGGGGGGGCACATTCTGCCCTGCTCTGTCCCAGAAGGCCCCAGTGTGGCTCTTGAACCCCCACTGCCGCTCCCCAGCTCCCCACAGGGCGTCCGGGCAGGGGTCTCCTTCGTGACCATGGCCTTTGCGACTGGAGCAGCACAGTTCCTGGCAAGGCTGCCCTCCCTCGCCTGGCCCCGGGGACCACAGTGGGCCCCTCCCGCTGCCCTCCGGGTCTCCAGAGCTCGGGGCGGAGGAGCTGGGCGGCCAGCCGTGCAATCCAGGCTGGATGTAATCAGACAATGTGGGCACCCACAGAGAGGGGGCCACGCTGGGCCACCTTGGCTCCTCTCTCTTGCTTGCCTGGACGTGGCCCTGGGTGTTTGGGGCTCTGACTCCTGCCGCACGTCCTCGGGCAGACTCCTCCCCCGCTGAAGCCCTTTTCCTCATGTCATGCTGCTGGCCACCTCCTGAGCGTGCACACTCTGCACGTGTACGGCCCCGGGCACAAGCACTCTGCCCACAGGCCTGCCTGGGGCTACACATGTCCGTGAGTCTACGGTCCAGAGCCATTCCAGGTTGGCTGCTGCAGGGCCTGGGGGACATCGTGGGGGCGGGGAATCTAAGGGGCCTGCGCCACCGGTAAAGCTAGTGCTGTCTGTGGGAGCCCTGGCGGGCCGAGCTGGAGCTGGGGACTGGGGTGCGGGGTCTAAGTGGAACAGGCAGAAGTATGGGCTGCCCCACCCCTAGCCATAGCTGTGGGGACTGCTGGGGTCCACGGGGGACGAGTCCCGTGGGCCAGCCGATGCGACTAGCTGCCACA
>NW_011910119.1:0-1206 GCF_000151845.1 Pteropus vampyrus | reverse complement strand
ATAAACTTTCAGATATTACTGTTTGCCAACTTACTTCCATCTTTACCCAAAGACTCTGCCTTCCTTCTTGCTGCAGCAAATTAGTTTTCTGAACCCCTACTAAATTCAGTCCTTCATGCATTTTATTCTATCCCCTCATGCCTACTAAAGGACATTCATTGTTATCTTCTTCAACATTTTATTATATTCCACATCAACCCACTTCTCCCACAGGCTTCTATGTAGGAGTAAATGATTAATCTATCCCTCTAATATCTCAGGATTAATCATAAACTTGGAATCCCCCTTAACTCATATCTTCTCTCATACCTCACAATAATTTTATTGGCAAATCACATATCAATAGTTGAACCAAGGCTCACACCTTCAATCCCACAAAGTTCAGGTCACTATGGTCTCTTGACTAAATTAAAATTGTTGCCTGAAAACTGGCCTCCTTGCTTTCTCCCTTAATTGTTTTAATTTATTATAATTAATATTGTCAGAAAGATCCTTTTAAAGCACAAATTAGACCATGTTTCTTCCCTGATTAGAATACTGCAGAGTGTTCTCATCTTCCTCACCATCACAGTCAAATGAACTGATTGGTTTTAATTCTTTTGCTGTAGTCCTCAATTACCTTGCCCTGGGCATATCCGAGCTGTTTCTTGAGCACATTAAACACAAATCCACCTCTGTACTTTTCACTCTGCCTAGGTATTATTTCCTTGGTTCCTTCAGGTTTGTGATCAAATGTCCCTTTATCAGTGTGACCCCCCCATAACCACAACTTTCTATAAAATAACCACTTCCCTTCTCCTTTCCACTTTCTACTCTTATCATATCTTTTGTTTGTTTGTTTTCTTTTTCCTCCATAACAATTAATATTATCTAACTGATATCACCAGCTCTGTTATTTAACATCTGTGTGACTTTGGGCAAATTAATTAGCAAAATGCCTCATTTTCCATATTTATAAAATGGAAATACTAGTAATAATTGCCTCATGGTACTGGCATGAGGAATACATAATTTGGTATGTGTAATATAATATACTTAGATCAGTGCCAAATAAATAAATAATTTTATATTTATCTATGTCTTGCTTAATTCATGGACTACTCCATGAGAGTTAGAACTTTTTAGCTCCATTGTTTTATCCTAAAGCCTTAATCAAAATGTGGTACATAATAGGCAATTGATATATATCATTCGAATAAATGGTGA
>NW_011910118.1:0-1903 GCF_000151845.1 Pteropus vampyrus | reverse complement strand
TTATTTAATTTTCACGACAGTTCTACAGGAAAGGTAATAATGTTTCCATTGTATGGAAAGAAATTCAGAAGAGTAAATTAAATAGTTCAAGATCACACAACTCTCAAAAGGCAGACCTGGGGTTGAACCCAACACTTGTGAATGCTCAGTCTAATGCCAGGGAGCTCACTCATTTCCCCAGTAAAACTGCTGGAGATCCCTGAATGTCAAGCTGAGGGTTTTGAATTCAACTTCCCGGTAATGGGTGCCTTGCAAAGAAGGGTCTAGAGGCCAGCTTCCAACCCAGAAGTCTGTCCAGGTCCCTCTGCCACTCCAGGACTTCTTCTGGAACTGCTATCCTAGAGAAACCACAGCCATACTATTTTGACCTGTCAGACCCTGTTGGCTGCTTGTTGTATGCAAACAGAGTATCATGGGAAAGCAGGTGGAGTTTTACAGATTCCTTCTTCAGCAGCAATTGTCTAATTAATATTGTCACCACATGGCCCAGTTATCTTGTCAAGAGCAGGCAAATGTCAGCAGTACATGCTTGGGTGCATGTGTGTGTAAGAGTTGTTGATAAATCAGCAGCTTTTCCATGTGAACAAAGCCTGCATCTCCAGCTGACGTCTTAATGCCAGGGCTCAGAAAACCCAGGGCAGGGATAATGAAACTTCCTGCTTATAAGTAGCAGGCTAAGAAACTCTTTGGCTCCGTGTGGCAAGAATGGCTATGGTTATCACTTTTCATCGGGGATTTTGTTACTACTCTCCTGCATAAGAATTAGTGGTGAGGGCACATTTCCTTCCGGTAATGGATTTGGTGGGACAGTTCCCGAACAGGGCAAACAGGACAGGGATAGCTCTAAGGAGACCATCTGGTTCCCCAATAAAACGTGTTCCTTCATTGTGTAAATGAGATATCAATTTAGAAAGGACATTTTTTTAGTGCCTTCCAAGGTTACAGAGTATTTTCCCATGCCATTTCTCACAAGAGTCCTGGGAAGTTTCTGTAATCATCTCCATTTTGCAGATGAGAAAACTGAGACTTCAAGACATTGAATGTCTTGACCAAAAGTTAAACAAATATTAGTGGGTGTGGGTGGGGCCACTAGAACCCGTATTATATTTTCTTATACGCGTTCACCCATTTGCGTGTTCATTCATGCTTTCATGCATTCATTTATTCTTTCAACATTTATTGAATACCTACTATGTTCCTGAGTTAGCTGTGGAGATCCAAGGATAAAAATGTGGAATACTTTGAGATCCTTAAGTAGAGAGCTAATATAAGAGGGAGCAGGTCAATGATTGTTTCATTCTTTGGAACCTAATTGGTGTTATTTCCACTTACATTTAAATACAACAAATAATATCAGGAATCCATGAGTCTTCTGGCCAGTGCTCCAGTCTCTAAAGATATTTTACTCTCACTTATTCATCTGCACACTTTTGGGTGTTCTATTCCCTGCTCTGGGTCAATATTTGCCTCAATTCAATATTAATTACGTCTTGGATGCCTGCATTTCCTTTCTCTTGGTTCCTAAAAAGAAAACGTTTAAATGTATCTGCATTTAATTAATACGTCAGATAAGTGAGTCATCTCCATAGAGATTGTCCCCCACTTCCTTTTCCTAGCCTTCTTGTCAAAGATGATTTAATTTGAAATGGCCATAATTTTAACTTCATAGAATAAATTCTGCTTCTTCTTCCTTGTGCCCCTTCTGCAATTAGTTTGTGCCTTTGACATCACACACCATATAGCACCTTGGGTTATAGGTATGTGCCTACACATACTATCTTCTTTACTAAATGTTAAGTTCTCTCAGTGACAGAATCATGAAGTATTTATCATTACACCCTTCACAGAACCTAGCACATTCCATGATATGTTTAAGGGTCTCAATAAATATTTATAAATTGAG
>NW_011910117.1:0-1208 GCF_000151845.1 Pteropus vampyrus | reverse complement strand
CTGAACAGGAAAATCTTATATCTTTTTTGTGTGACCATATTTCCCCACGGCCTTTGCATCATATGGTGGCAAGACAACCAGAATCGCCTTCTCAACTGGCCACTCTGCAAGCCAGGAGAGGCAGTTGTAAAAGTACATGCTCAGCAAGCATTCTGGGACGCTGGGTGGGAACTCGAGCTGGAACCAAAATCATGGAAGCAGCAAGAACATCGCCTCCTCGGCCTCCAGGGATCCTCCAACGGCTTCAGTGTCTTTCTGGGTGCACTGTCTACCTTTCCACTGGTCTCCTAGCCCTCAGGCTTTGCCCCCAATTCCCAACCTTCCCATCTGCTTGCTGTGCCGCTGTCATTCCCCCGTCATTCCCCATCTGGAGCCCCTTTTCCTACCTGCCTTCCATTCTGGACCCAGGTTGAGCCCATTTCCTGCCTGGTAGTACAGAGTGCTTAAAAGGACAGAGCACCCAGAGCTCTGTCTAAAGAAGTCTCAGTGGTCTTCTTTTATTGGGCTTCCTATGTGCCAAGTGATGCCAGGCAATTTATAAGCCTTCTCACAACAAGTCTAGAAGCTGGCACTATTATTATCACTCCATTTTATAGATGAGAAAACTGATTAGTAAGTGGTAGCTGGCATAGGAACACGGAGATGGCTAACTCAAGGCTCAAGAGGGACATCTTCAAGTTCCTAAAGCTTAGGACTTGCTCTCGACCTCGAGGCCTCTGACGCCATGTCTACCTCTTACACTGCCCACATCATGTTCCCAAAGGGGACAAAACACCTATGGTAACCCTGGCAAACTATAAGCAATCCCTTCCCCCTATTATACAATAGCTCAGCTTCTTCTCAAGGCTCTTGAACTAGACTCGGAGCATAAGAGAAGGCCCTAGATCTGTGAAGAAATTAATCCCACATTACTTGTCACCAGAGGTGCAGACTCCCTGCCGTTGCCTAGGTTACCTGCCTGGAGCTTAAGCCACTGCTGATCACTCCCCTATTTACCTTAATTAATCAGATTGGCTTGGA
Organism: Pteropus vampyrus; assembly: GCF_000151845.1. Taxonomy (NCBI): domain Eukaryota; kingdom Metazoa; phylum Chordata; class Mammalia; order Chiroptera; family Pteropodidae; genus Pteropus; species Pteropus vampyrus. The sequence goes on along the minus strand of NW_011910117.1, from coordinate 188 downwards.
TCCCTCTGGAGGGGTGCTCAGCCCTCCCAGCACTCCTGGGATAAACAAGGAAGTTGGGGAGCCGTTTTTGGTGAAATGACTGAAATGCAGGCAGCACTGGAGGCCAGCGTAGGTAGGAAGATGGCAACAGAGGGGCCACCTGGAATCAGGGTGGGAAAAGAGAGGTTTGTTGTCAATGGTGTTCACTT
>NW_011910116.1:0-1730 GCF_000151845.1 Pteropus vampyrus | reverse complement strand
GCATCTGTCCAGCGGGCTGGACGTTCTAGCGGCCTTGGGGTAGCGGTTTTCAGAGGCCTCCGCGAAGTCCAGACGGGTGGCATCCTTACCTCCTCTCACTGCTCGGGGACACCGGTTAACCCCCTTTCACTTCCACGGGTCCTGGGCGGCCAGGATGTGGCCAGGACCGTGCCAGGCGGGACTTCCCACCATCCGTGTGCTTTTCTCCGGCATCAGCCGTGGGCTGGGGCGGGCAGATCAGGGCAGCCCCTAAGCCGGCGTGGTCCCCGGAACCCCGCAGCCGCTGGGGGTTGTTTAGCTGTATCCCCGCGCCTGGGAAATTCTGGCGATTGTGCAGCAGTGGCCGCGACCACGCTCAGCGATTGCTCTGGGCTTCTCCTCCTCAGACCGCTTTACCCACATTACCTAATTAAGTCTCCCAGCCTCCCTCCGAAGCAGGCCGGGGCTGCCGGCCCGGATGCCCTCGGGTGCCCGCTGGCTAAATGAGGGTGACCGGGCAGCGGGGGCCAGAGCAGCCCGCCTCCGTCCCCGCTCGGGGCAGGAAAGGAGCCCCATGTGGCCCTCCATGCCCCTCGTGGAGTCGCCTGGAGCTCCCCTACCCTGCTCAGCACTGGCAAGGAAGCAGGGAGGCCGTCTGTGTCCCCTGCCATGCTGGACTGCCACAGGGGGCCCCAGTGCCCAGTGGTGATGCCTGCTGACAAGCTGGCTTTGCCTATTTCTGGGGGCACCAGCACCCCACTTTTGGTCCCCATTCTCTCTCTTCACATTTTTAACTGCCTCCAACTTTGGGGACCTGGGTCTGCCCCCTCCCCGTTTCCGGGTGCTCGGCTCTCGGCTGCCCTACCCCACAACCCTGCGTGACCACAAGGCTGTCCTGACCACTGCAGGCCCTTGCTGTGGAGTCGGGACCCTGCCACCTTGGCCCTGCCCAGAGGAGCTCGCAGACCAGCCCAGATGGCAGACGGCAGCCCCATCCCCGTTCCTGCCAGCTCCCTGCACCCACTTTCGCTCTGGCGCAGATGCTTGAAGGTGGCGCCTGGGACACAGCTAACACTCAGAACATTATCTCTGCAAATAGAGGTGCCCCCTCAGAGGTGCGTGCTGGGGTACAGGCACCGCTCTGCTCCCCAAGGAGCATCCAGCACACACCCAGAGATGGTGGGGAAATGCGGCAGCTCGTGCGTGGGCGCCCACGAGGCTGCCCTTCCCGTCTGTGGCAGGGAGGTGGGAACAGGCCGGAGGTGGCAGCCTGCAGGGCCAGCAGACCTAGGAGACCTGAGCAGCCGGGGCCACCCACCCCGGCCCTTCTCTGGGGCACAGTTCTCGCACTTCTATTCCCCTGGGCCTGATTGACCCTCCCCTGCCTGCTGGCCACCCTCGGCGGGGGACAGAGGGGCTCCATGACGGGCCACCCCGCTGGTGGGGAAAGCAGTCCCACTCGGGCCTTTATGCAGAGCACAGGAGAGGGGCCGGGCTGCCCAGGGCTGCTGGGGCCGCGGGCCAGGGGACATTCCCCTGCCTTGCGGCCTGGTGACACCGCAGCCCGAGCCGCCTGGCATCATCCTTTATTCATCTCCTGATAGATCTCGCCCTTCCCCCCGCCACCTTTGCACCCTGTTTTATGGGCACTTCCCGTCGTTTGTGAAGCGCCCACGCCCAGGGGAGGCACCGCCTCCGAAGATCAGACGAGCGGGGCTTCCGGAATCTGCAGACACGGTGCTAATGTGACA
>NW_011910115.1:0-2044 GCF_000151845.1 Pteropus vampyrus | reverse complement strand
GATTATAACTCAAAGTATAAATGAGTCTATACTGATATGAATCAATGACAAGAGAGAAGAGAGTAAGAGGGAGAAGAGAGAGAAATAACCCATATAGAATTTTATGTATGTATTATACATAAATAACTCCCACCTCTTAAGTATGGGATGCACATGATGTCTTCCTCCAAAGAGGAGAGCATGGAAATGGGAGGACAAGTAACTACAAAGGAGAAACCTGACATATACTACCTCAGACAGGTGATCAAAGTTAACATCATCAGTGATAAATCATGTTAACAGCATGTACCCTTATTACGATGTGATGAGAATGACACTTTACCTCTGTGGACTTCCTCCCAAAAACCCATAGCTTCAATGTAGTAGACAGAATAATGGCTCCCAAAATGTCCACATTCTAAACCCAAGAACCTGTGAATATATTACTTTATAACAAAATGAACTTTGCAGATAGAATTAAGGATACAGATTTTGAGTTGGGGAGATTATCCTAGCTTATCTGGGTGGATCCAACCTAATCATAAGAGTCCTTAAAAGTGGAGACCCTTTACTGGCTCTGTAGAGAGAAGGAGAGAGAGGAAGAAAGAGAGGGAGAGGCAGAAGGAGAGAGGGAAAGGGAGAGGGAAAGAGAGTGAGAGAGAGAGAAAGAGAGAGAGAGAGAGAGGAGGGGCGGGGAGGGAGGGAGAAAGAGAGAGAGAGAGAAGAGATGATGGAAAAAGGGTCAGAGAGAGTTGCTGGGTTTGTAGATGAAGGAAGAGGCCACCAGCCAGGGAATTGTAAATGGCCTCTAGAAGCTGGAAAAGGCCAGGAAACAGAATCTCTCCAGTGCTTCCAGACACCTTGCTGACACCTTGATTCTGGCCCAATGAGACTCATGCCAGACTTCTGGCCTACAGAGTTGTAAGTAATAAATTTGTGTTGTTTAAGCCATTAAATTTATTAAATTTAATGCCATTAATTAAATTTAAGCCATTAAAATTTGTTACTGTATAAATAAAAAACTAAAACATTCAGTCTAACCATGAGAAAAACATCAGACAAACCTAAACAGAGGGGCATTCCACAAAACACCTCCTCAAAGCTGTTAAGGTCATCAAAAACACAGAAAGTCCGAGAAACTGTCATAGTCTGGAGGAGCCTAAGGAGACATGATAACTGCATGTGATGTGACATCCTACATGCGACAAAGGACATTAGGTAGAAACTAAGGAAATCTGAATAGAGTATGGGCTTTAGTTAGTAGTAATGCATTGACGTCGATTCATCAGTTGCAACGAATGTACTATGGAAATGTAAACTGTTAGCAGAAGAAACTAGGTGAGGTATATACGGGAGTTCTCTGTACTGTCTTTGCAATTTGTCTGTAAATCTAAGATTCTTCTAAAATAAAAGTTTAGTTTTAGAAATTCATTTAACAGGATTAGCAGCAGATTATATGAAAAAGGCCAGGGAATACAAAGTTATTGCAATACAATCTATCCGAAATGAAGCACAAAGATAAAAAGAGACTGAAAGAAAAAATAAAGAGAGACAGCAACCTTTGGAACATGCAAAGCAATCTGAAAAAAAATATGTATATATTTATCCGAAGTCCCAGAAAGAGAGGAGAGGGGAGGCCAGAAAAAAAATGTTTGAAGAAATAATGACCAAAGATTTTCGAAGTTTAATGAAACCCACAGATTTGTAAGAAGCTCCACAAACCTTAAGCAGGAAAATCAAACAATAAAAACACACTAAGACATATCATAACCAAATTTCTGAAAATACATGATAAAAGAAAAATCTTAAAAGCAGCCCGAGAAGAAAAAGATATTATATATATAGGAACAAAAATAAAGATGACAGCAGAGTTCTCTTCAGAATTTTGCAAGCCCAGAAGGAAGTGGGATAATACTAGTTAAAAATCAGGTGAATTAATTCAGTTTTAAAAGTCCTGTACAGAGTCTATGGCCATACTACCCTGAACAAGCCCAATCCTGTCTGATCTCCGAAGCTAAGCAGGGTCGGGCCTGGTTAGTACTTGGATGGGAGACCACCTAGGAAG
>NW_011910114.1:0-2187 GCF_000151845.1 Pteropus vampyrus | reverse complement strand
CATTCATGCATAAGTACATAGTGATATAAACTATATTTTAAAAATATAATCGTCTGTAGGTTATTTAGCATGAATATTTTGTGCATCCTCAAAACGAAATGATATTTATCTGTAATATTTACTAGGAAAAATGTTTAATATTTTTAGTATGTGTGCTGCCGAAGCGAGCACTTCTTGATATTTTTGTATGATAAATTTTCTTAAAATAATTTCTTGGGACATGGGAGACTTTATAGTTTGCATATATTCATATATTGATCTTTTCGTGAGAAGATACATGTCTAATGTATTATTCTTGATTATTGCCTGTTCTCTAATATAAAGTCTTTTTTTGATATTTTAAATCTCATTTGTATATGTTATAAAATGTTTACATTTTTGCTTATTTTCAGCAAGATGAAATAGTTTAAAAGCATATGAAAAATCTGATAATAAGACTTTCATTGACCTTGATTTGTTCCAAGAAACACCATACTATTTACCTGAGTTGTGTTAAAAACTTAATGATTGGTGCTCATTTCTTATCAGCTTGATTAAGTTTGACCTCTGAATTTCCTCCTTATACTTCTCCACTGTGTTACTATTTAGGACCTTGCATGTCCTATTTGAAAAGTAGGCCCTATAGTTGCTGTAGAAGAATCAGCTTGTATCTTTTGTTTAAGGTGTCTCTAGATGGGTTATGTTGCTGCCTCTCTTTTTATTCCCTTAAAGTAATCCTACCTTTTGATCATGTTTTAGAGTTAGTTTGTCACTGAGGAGTGATCATTTCTTCATAGTGAATCACATGACAGGTAAATTGATGAGGCTTCCTGACTCAAGCCAGACTGGCTCAACCTGCTGTCCTCAGAGCTTCTGTCAGTATAGGCATGCCAAGAGCAAACTCTCAACTTGGTTCTCTTCTCTATGTGGATAACTTCTAAATCTGAATCTTGTTGCTGACCTTTGGAATCCTAGCCTTGCTTCTCTAGTTCCTGCTGGATAGGTCTACATTTAGGTCCTAACATCAAATTAAACTAATAGGATTATGAGAGTAACTGCATCTTAATCACCTAGCAGAGTACCTTATATTGAATAGAATCCTATACATGTTTGTTGTTGATAATGTGTCTCTTATTATCACATGGTCAATTATAATTTTTTAAATCTTGCTTTTGGTCCCAGTTTTTCCTTCTCTAATACATTTCAGTGTGTTTGATTTCATAAAGCAGGGGTCCCCAACACTCAAGGATGTGGACCGGTACCAGTCCATGGCCTGTTAGGAACTGGGCTGCATAGCAGGAGATGAGTGGCAGGCAAGTGAATGAAACTTCATCTGTATTTGCAGCCACTCCCCAGAGCTAGCATCACCACTTCAGCTCCACCTCAGATTATCAAGCATTAGATTCTCATAGGAGCACTGGACCCTGGTGCCAGAGAGGTTGGAGACTGCTGTAAAGTATAGCTTTGCCTATGTCACTGATCATGGACCTTGTTGCCTACTGAGTATTGACTCAATTCAAGTTGTGATGGTTAATTTTATGTGACAACTTGACTGGGCCACAAGGTACCCAGATATTTGGATGTGTCTGTGAAGGTGTTTCTGGGTAAGATTAACTTTTGAATTTGTAGACTGAGTAAAGCAGATTGCCTTTCTCTCTGTGGGTGGGCCCTGTTCAATCTGTTAAAGACCTGAATTGAACAAAAAGGCTGAGTAGGGGAGAATTTGATCTCTTTGCCTGTCTTTGAGCTCAGACATTGATCTTCTCTGCCTTTGGACTCAAACTTGGACTTGAAGAATACTATAGGCTCTTTACTTCTCCGCTTGCCGAATGCAGATCTTGGGACTCAAAATAAATCAATCTCTTTCTCTCCTTTATGTACATCCATTTTATGTACATCCTATTGGTTCTCTTTCTCTGGAGAACCCTGAGTAATACTTGAGGCATCTATGATTTGGTGCCTTGTGAAGATCCTCTGCTCTGGCTGCCATAGTGATCTCTTCCTTATTCCTGAGCCACACCCTACCTATTGCTTTTTCTCCATCTCTGCTGGGACTAGTCCTCTTTCCAGTTATTTCAATGATGTGCATTCTTCAACGCCCAGCTCAGAACCTGCGTCCTCCATTAAACTTTTCTTGGCTGTCTTTTCCTGTGGCTGTTTTCTGGCATCAGAAACTCTGTACTGAAATTTTAGAAGCTTAGTCATTTG
>NW_011910113.1:0-1073 GCF_000151845.1 Pteropus vampyrus | reverse complement strand
CCATAAAAGGAGGACACAATCACTTTTTGTAGCTAAAAAGAAAAAGAAATTAAAAATTGAGATTTATTTTTGTTAGTCCAATTGGTTTTCAGGAAGCTTTAATTTACCACTTAAACAAACAAACAAAGAAAAACCCCTTATTTGTAAATGAAGGCAGGAAAATTAAGGTGACTTTTCTTTCTAGTGCTGCCAAATGATAAAAATCAGGAGAACTACATTTAATAAACAGCTACTCTATTTAGCTCAAGCTAGCCACCTCCCCATACTAAAACCAAACTTAAAAAAAAAACCTGAATGTTTGAAATAGTACAAATAGACACAATATACTAAAAAATTTCTTAAGAATGACCAAACATAAACTTCATGCCATAGGAAGGTTAAGGGTCAGAGACAAATCTTTTTAATATGATAACAATCATAAAAAGAATGATTACAAATTTTGAACAGGGAAGAGCTAGTTCTTTAGTAAAATACCAAATACAAAGGGCTGGGTTCATCTATTCTGGCTGACAAACTTTCCATAACACCAGCACACTACAGCTAAACAAAAGCTCTTAGGCTGGCTCAGAAGGAGGGCACAAACAATTTGAAAAACATCTTTTATTGCCTGAGAAAAAAAATTTAAATGTTGGAAAGTGCCAGGAGAGCTGCCTGCCTCACTGTGACTGCAGGCAGCTTTTCAAAGTCCCTCTGCTTTTCTAAGTATGAGTCATAGAGAAAGGAGAGCTCGTTGGCAAAGATACAGTCTTTCCTCTCTGGTCCCACCCTCCCTCCCCCTTTTATTTATTTATATATTTACATAAAGCTTTGATGGATAACAGTTAAATAGAGTCCAGACAGGCTTAACTGAAGACGTCTGAACACCAGGGAGGCAAAATATCGTTACAGAAGTCTCTATTGTTGCCATTGTGAGCCACAGACGCAGGAAAGCATCTTCTGCATCCTAAAAAGGGCTGGGTCCATTCATTGATCATGTGTCCAATGATGGCTGCACTTTGTGGGAGAGGAGGGAGAAACAAGCTATGAAAATACCTCCGCTTTCCTAGATTCCTAAACATCATTAGCTCATACAC
>NW_011910112.1:0-1462 GCF_000151845.1 Pteropus vampyrus | reverse complement strand
AAAAAAGCAGAGAGAGAGAAAGTAAAGCATGCCAGAGGGTCTGTCCTTTTAGACAGATTAGCCAGGGCAGCCTCTTTGAATAGATGAGATTTAGGCGGAGGCCTGGATGAAGCCACATGTGTCTGGAAAAAGACGCAGTGGGCAAAACAGGGGCAAAGGCCCTGAGGTCTGTGCACAGCTGGGGGGTGGGAGGCGCAGCCCAAGGCCTGAGTGGGGGTGTGGAGGGGCCGAGAAGCCGTGTGAACCTCAGAAGGCCCAAGAGGGAGGTCGGGTATTTCGCCGAGTAATGTGGGAGCCTTTGGATGGTTTGCTTCAGGGGAGAGATCTGATCTGCTGTGTCGCCAGGAACAGACCTTGAGAAGAACTGAAGCAGGGAGACCTAAGAAGGGGCCTCTGGCCGCTGTCTGTGGGGATGCTGGCAGCTCAGAGGGGCTGGGGACTGGCTTCCGTGTGTGGCCGAGACAGTCTCAGCCTTGACCCCACTTCACAGAGGGTGTGACCCTGAGAGAGAGCCTGGATGGAGGACATTTGTCCCCTCCCCGCCATCCCGGGAGCAGCAAGCTGTGAGGCTGCGGCCAGGAGGGGTGGGACTCAGTGAGCAGGACAGTGCCAGCTTCCAGGAGTGAGTGACGGCAGAGCAGCCCACTTCCTCCCTAGGGCTGCCAAGGCTCTGAGTGCCCTCATTGGCTGGCGTCGTGCCCTGGGCTGCTGGCTGAGCTGCGCCTGCCTCCCAGGTGCTGGCCTCTGAGGAAAATCGGCCGGGATCACAGGGCCGCTGCTCTGTGATTCTAACCATGCTCAGGGCCAGTTGCCTTTGCCATCTAACTGCTCCCCTGCCCTTCATCTTCCCATCTGAGAAAGCTGGTGAGGTCCTTGCTCATCTCTTTCTAACCTCAGGTGAACGACCCCTCCCCTGGAAGCCTTCCCAAGCCTCCCCCGCCGGTGTTCCCCCTGCCGCATACTCCGATAGCCCTGCTTAGGGTTGCAATGTCCCCTTTCCCTCTGATCGTTTGATTGATGGCCATCCATCTCACTCGATTATGAGCTCTGCCAGGGCTGTCTTTCATTTGAGGGGTGAACTGGGGGGTCACTATTGTCTTCTCCATTCCAGAAAGTCCCAGATACATAATAATTCAGTAACATAAGTTTCCTGCCGCTGAGGTGGTAGGTCCTCTCTCTCCCAAGAACTGGGACCTGATGGCCAGGAGCTGTCTTGGGATTGGGGTCCTGGGAGATTTTTTTCCCTTTTTTTTTTTCATTGTGGCAAAATCCATATAACATCAAATTTATCATTTTAACCACTTGAAGGTGTACAGTTCAGTGGCATTAAGTACATCCATATCATTGTGAAACCACCACCACCATCTCCAGAACTTTCTATCTTGCCAAACCGAAACTCCATACCCACTAAACACCAACTCCCCATCTCTCCTCCCCTTAGCCCCTGGGAACTACTATTCTA
>NW_011910111.1:0-1735 GCF_000151845.1 Pteropus vampyrus | reverse complement strand
AATCAAAGATAAATGAAGTGTCAAGTGACACATGATACAGATCAGCACTGCTTCCAGCTTCTCCCCCAACACCCAGCCAGGAAGTAGACAACTCAGGTTTTAGTCACTGCTCTGTAGTTTCTGAATATCCACCAATCAGTTTTGTTTGTAACTTGAAAAGCGAACTCCTTTAGCTTAGACATGTTATGGTTCCAAATTAACCCCTTTTTAGAAGGTGTTGACTGAAATAAGCAGGGACTATTTTTTCTCTCTCTTGGCCTCCTCCCTTGAGGACCTCTGCCTCTTTCCTGCAGCATCTTTACCAACCTCCTCCAGGCCCGTCCTTCCGACAGGTCCCTGTGTATGTGCCAAGTGGAGGAAGAGCGTTCCCATCCATGGTCCTTTTTCTTGCTCTTTTCTTTGTGAATTACATCCCTTCAACCCTGCAGCTCCATCTCCCAATGAACTCGAGGTGAAGGAGCTGAAGTTACCCATAGGATATGGCCAAAGCGTCACTGCTCCGATCTCTGCCTCCTTCCCTGAAAATCTCCTGTGAGGACTGCCTTGCTGGGAGCTAATAAACACAATAGTTGCTTTTCTTACAACAAGCTATAAAACCAGATTACAACTTATGGTACTGTCTTCCCAGTTAGGGATCATGCTTTGCTCTGGGTTACTGAAAGTCTTGCAGAATGCTTGCTATTAGAAACAAGGTCATATCATATCAGAAACTTAAAAAAAATTATTTGGGTATATAGTTTTTAAAAAGTACGAACATTTTGCATTTAATTTAAATGTCTTTGAAGGGTAAAAAGATAGCCAGCACCAAGTAGTCTCACAACACGAGTGAAGCATTTTCCTGCCAGTTGGAAGCTGAGTGGAACAGGCAGCCACATTTCTCCTTTTATTTTTGCAGTGAGTTTGGCTGTGAGATGTCAGACTGTACCCACAGGTCCGGCTATTTAAGAGCCAGACCAGCTTCTCTTTTGGAGGACCCATGGGTGGGCTGCCTTTAGGACCACCACCCCAACTAGCTGTAATAAAAAGGAAACCTCTTAGAACAACTGGAACTGACAAGAGCCCAGACCTGGACAGTGGGCCTGGTCCATCCCTGTCCCCTCAGGCTGGCCTGGTCTCAGGAAAAGCTCCAGGGAAACTATAAACAAAGTGAGTGACAGACAGAAAGCATGGACAAAGGCTTATGTCTGCAACCTGGGGAGGGACTACCTTCTGCATCCAGATGGGGAATAAATAAAATGCATGTCCATGCAGCACCCATTGGAAAAGTTTGCATCAGTAGCATCTTGGAGGTGGTTTTCCCATAGTATCCACTGCTTTTGTACTTTTTTTTAAATTAAGTGAAAAGTAATGCCACTAAAAAGATTTTATGATTGCTATTTCTGTTTGAAAATTCTTAAAGATTTTGTCATGCTTCTCTCAAAAAAAAAAAAAAGGCACTTGAATGTCATGTAGATAGCATGGAGAAAGAAAAGGTAACAGATTTCCTTCAAAGATTTAATCAGATAAATTTGTTATATCATAAGCTCCTTTGATATGGATTCTCTGTGTTGAGGAGGATCTCATAAGGACCTACTGGTTCCGCTGGTGGGGAGTCACCTGGGAACATGTGCCAAGTTCCTCACATACCTTTGCTTTTCACACCCTATACATCTTCGGGCCTGGAATAAACTAGTGGCAGATAAGCTCAGAGTCTACCGTTTACCATATAGAAAATATTATATCTGCTCCTTTTCCT
>NW_011910110.1:0-1241 GCF_000151845.1 Pteropus vampyrus | reverse complement strand
GAACCTCCAAAGAAATGTCCACTGATTGGTTTGATTGGTTGGGAAAACCGTGAGCTCATAAACAGCCTCATTGAGTTTTAAGCCATTTTCTCAAGGGAGCATTGACGTTTGCTCCCTTTTGCAATCTTCCCAGATATCTCAGGACATGACATTTCTGTAAGGAGTAGATTCTATTGATCTGACTCGAGTGACAGTACACGTTCTTAATTTCTGAATGATATTTCCTCCTCCTTCTTTGTCTCTTTTTCATCTCCTGCCAACCCCCTTCACGTAGACCAATGACGTGGACAACATGACACGTTGGGAAAGCGTGGACAGTGGACTTTGCTGGTTCATCTTCTGTGGTCTAGAGTGGCACTCCCAACCTCGAGCAGACTTCAAGTTTATGGGTAATCTTGTATATTAAGAATGGTTTGAAGTTAATGTGACAGATTTTAAAATAATAAGCAATTATGGACATTGGGGACATGAGCGTTTGCTAATTCTCTGTACTCACCTTTAATTTCAAAACACGCAAATGTCAGTTGAGGGATTGGAAGGCTGACGTGGAGAGCCGTAAGAAACGGCTCAAATAAATGTATGCTGGGTGTCTTTGGGTCTTTACAAAGAAATAGCCACATTCCCTGTGTATTAGTTTTTAATCTGTCGCATTATGTTGCGTAGTGGCACCCCAAAGCTCAGTGACAGGCTACAGAGAACCGTGACTGCTCATGTGTCTGTAGGCGTGACTGGGTGGCCAGGGCAGTCCTGCCTCAGGAATCATTCGCCCTCCCCTGGGGCTGGGAGGTTAACCACGGGGTTAGCTGGGTCGTGTTCTCTGGGCCGTAGCAGAGATGCAGGAGGAAGATGGAAACAAGCAAGTCCAATTAGGCCGGAAAGTGGCACGCTTTCCTCCTCCTCACAGGCCACAGCCAAGGCAAGTCAAGTGGCTGAGCCCAAAGTCAGTAGGTGAGAAAATACAGTCTGGTTGCAACGAGACTGGGCAAGGGCGTGGAAGCAGAAAGGGGTTAAGATTTGGCCGATCTTAACATATATCGAGAGACGATATTCTACATATAAAATCATATCTCTATCAATGTAAAGTTTATAATATAATAATGTAAATCACCTTATTATATTATGTATTATATATACTATATAGTAAATATAGCGTATAGTGTATATGGTACATAATGTGACACATATGATTCCGTACGTGGTTCTATGTCATGCGTGTATATGTGATCGCAGTGACATGGCTC
>NW_011910109.1:0-1694 GCF_000151845.1 Pteropus vampyrus | reverse complement strand
GTGTGTGTGTGTGTGTGTGTTGGCATGCTTGGGGGGCGGGCACGGTGTCCCAGGAGGACAGAGTTTGCATTGATGAAAACCCTTCCCAGCCCTTTGATACCTCTTTCCCGCCGCCCTCAAGTTACCCGGCTCAGTCCTCAGTGCATCCTGCTCGCTGGCCGTGCTCACTTGGGCCAGGATGGCATTTGGTCTGGCCCTGCGCATGGCGCTGCTGCTCCTCTCCGGGGTCCTGGCCCCCGCGGTGCTCACAGGTAAGGGTGCTCCCTTGGCTCTGCTACCACCATCCTCCTAGGACCAAGAAGCGCCTTGGGCCAGATTCTCCAATGCCCATGGGGCGGAAGCCCTTCACGGGAGATGGGGCAGCCATTGCGGTGATTCTGCGGGGGACTCCCATGAGGCAGAGGGCAGCCATAGGGATGATGGCCTCTCAAGTAGGAGGGTGACTTGGGGAGCAGGGCCAGGGATGTTAGCTGCCTGGAGGGCATGGCGATTACTCCAGTACCCTAAAATCTGAAGGCTTGCAGATCTGGGGGTCAGGAGGGCCTACCAGGCCCAGGGCAAGCGGCTGAGGGGCCGAGGCTTCAGGCCCCCGGACGGAAGGCCACAGAGCCCTGCCGTTTACTTTTCAAGCCCTGCCAGCCCTTCCCTGCTGGTCTGCTGAACAGTCTTCCAGCTGCTATTCCATTTAGGAAAAATCCCAGAGGGAAGACAGAGCCCGGGACTCCTCGGCGATATCATAGGGATATGGGACTCAGGCTCCGCACGGCGGCCACAATGGCTGGGTTTGGGGTCCAGCGAGAAGGAGAGTTCCAACGGGCTTGGGGCTCCAGGCTCCCAGCACCTCCACCCCTGTCCTGGGCATGGCTGCGGGGTCCCCAAGCTGGGAAGGACTGGCCCAGGCTGGCTTCGAAGCCTGAGAGAGAAAAGGCATAGAGAGGTCCCAGTGATCTTTCTCCTGGGAGAAAGCCATCTGTATCGGCCATGAGGTGGCCATAGGATGGTGTTTCGGGGCCCCTATGGGGTCCTGGAACTGAAGGCCATCCCTGCAGCTTGGACTTTGGGGATGCGTCTGTGGGTCTCCGGGCAGGGGCGTCAACTGACTAGCAAGTGTGTGAGCGTGACCCTGGGGTGTGGGGCCTGGGAGCCCCACACTTAGGCTCACGCACCGGGAAGCAATGGTGATGGCGAGGAGCCTGTGGACCTCCCCTGAGACGCCCTAGGAAGAAGCTGGCGGCCTGGCTTTGCTTCTGGCTCTGTCCCCTCCCGGCTGTTTCTTAGCCCCCTCTGTGCCCCGCCTCATCGGTACAATGGTGACAACCATGGTGCCTCTGCCTCCCTCGCAGGGGACTGCAGACCTACCAAGTTCAGACATATGAGACTTTAGGACGGGACAGCCACCCGGGAGTGCTCGGTCGGTGATCGGGGACCGTGTGCAAAAGTCCGGGGCTCTTCCGCTGGGTGCAGGGTGGTCTCAGGCAGAACCACCTTCTCACACAGACCGGGAAAGCCCTAGGCCCCTCTAGGAGGCAGAGGTGGTGTCCCAGGACCTGGCCAAGTGAGCTAAAGTAGAGTGACCTCTTCTATGACCTGGATCTTGAGGCTGTGGTCTTTGCAGCCCCCACACCGCACTCCCCCCCAGTGAAAGGCGTCTGCCTGGGGGTCGAAGTGGTGTAGATGAAGGCGCTGGGCCTCGC
>NW_011910108.1:0-2361 GCF_000151845.1 Pteropus vampyrus | reverse complement strand
TAACATTCATAAATGAACAGCTTGATGAATTTTCACCAAGTGACCATACCCTTGTAATCAACACACAGATCAAGAAACAGAATAACACCAGGACTTCAGAAGCCCCCTCATGTCTCCTCCTAGTTGATGGTTTCTTTTTCTTTTCTTCCTCTCCTCTGTTTTCGTGATTGAGGTATAATTTACAAACTATAAAATGTATCCATATTAAATGTATAGTTCGATGAAGTTTTCTAAAGTCATACAGTTATGCAACCATCACTACCATCCAGTTTTAAGAATGCCTCAATCACTCCAAAAAGTTCCCTACTGTCTGTTCAAGGCCAACCTCCACTACCACCCGTAGACCCAGGCAACCACTAATCTGCTTTCTGTCTCTAGAGTTTTGCCTTTACTGAAATGTTCATATAGTAAATGCATACAAGAGTAAACAATAGTAGTATTTCATGTTATGAATGATTTTTTATCATAAAATATGTAGATATGAATAAGGCCAGATTAGTTTCCCAAGTGTGGCACATAAAATAAGTTTAGATGGCTTGTAGACAACTATCTGATACCTTAATTTTGTATCTTTTCTAGGATTCATGGAAATAACTACCATATCAAGCTCCTGATGTCATAAATAATATTGCTTAGATCTAGAATAGGTTTAAAAACTAATAGATTAAGGAAAATATTAGTAATAACACAGTTAGTGCACAGACAACACGATTATTGGAAGGGTGCATGCAAATGATAGAAGCCAGTAAAACAGTGACCTAGATTTAAAAAGAGAAATTATTTCTGTGTGCCATGAAATTCTCTGCATATCAATCAATATGTAGCCTTTTAAAAATAATATTGAGAATTTTAAGGCCATTTAGTGTTTTATTGACCATTTAAATGCTTTTTTCTTACACCAATCTGCCATATACTAATTTATCTTGTGTATTCAGGATTGTGAGACCCTTTTTTTTTTTTCCTTAGAGGAATTGTTCTTTATTTGTTCTTTTTTTAAATTAATTTATTTTCCACTTACAGTTGATATACAATATTATATTAGTTTCAGGTGTACAACATAATGATTAGACATTTGTATAACTTACTACGTGATCACTCAGTAAATCTAGTACCCATCTTACACCATACATAGTTATTACAATATTATTGACTATATTTCTTATGCTATATTTTACATCCCCAAGACTGTTCTGTAACTACTAACTTGTACTTCTTAATTCTTTTACTTGTCTTACCCATCCCCCCAACTCCAGTCCCATCTGGCAATCATCAAGATTTTCTCTGTATCTCTGAGTTTGTTTCTGTTTTGTTTGTTTATTTTGTTCTTTAGATACCACATATCAGTAAAATCGTGTGGCATTTGCCTTTCTCTGTCTGACTTACTCTGCTCATTATAATATCCTCTAGGTTCATTCACGTTGTTGCTGATGGCAAGATTTCATTTTTTTTTTATGGCTGAGTAATAATCTATTGTACATATGTACCACTTCTTCTTTACCCATTCATCCATTGATGAACAACCAGGTTGCCTCACATCTTGGCTATTGTAAATAATGCTGCAATGAATGTATGGACTCACATGTGCCTTTGAAGTAGTGTTTTGAGTTTCTTCAGATAAATACCTAGAGGTGGGTTTACTGGAGTCCTTCTTTATCTCTTGTTATAACCTTTGTTTTAAAGTCTATTTTGTCGGGTAGTATTGCTGCCCCAGTTTTCTTTTTCATTTCCATTTTCATAAAATATCTTTTTCCCTCCCTTTACTTTTAGTCTGTGTGTGTCTTTCAATGTGAAGTTTGTCTCTTGTAGGCAACATATGAAAAGATTTTGTTTTCTTAGCCATTAAGCCACTCTATGTCCTTTGATCGGAGCATTTAATCCATTTACATTGAAAATAATTATTGATAGCTAAGCAGTTATTGTCATTTTATTATTTTTTATCTCTCTCTTTTTTTCTTTTTCTTCTTCTTAAAGAAGTCCCGTTAGCATTTTTTGTAGTACTGGTTTGGTGGTGATGAACTCCCTTAGCTTTTTCTTATCTGGGAAGCTCTTTATCTGTCCTTCAATTCTAAATGATAGCTTTGCTGGGTAGACTAATCTTGGTTGTAGATCCTCATTTTTCATCGCTTTGAATATTTCATACCAGTCCCTTCTGGCCTACAAAGTTTCTGTTGAGAAATCAGTTCATAGTCTTATGGGAGCTCCATTTATATCACTAACTGCTTTTCTCTTGTTGCTTTTAAGATTCTCTCTTTGTCTTTAACTTTTGGCATTTTAATTATGATCTGTCTTGCTGTAGGCCTGTTTAGGTTCATCTTGTTTGAGACTCTTTGTGCTTCGTGGGCTTGTCTGTCTATTTCCTTC
>NW_011910107.1:0-1183 GCF_000151845.1 Pteropus vampyrus | reverse complement strand
CTGTGTGATCTTGGACAAATTGCTTATTCTCTCTGAGTTTAACTTTTCTCACCTGTAAATGGGGAAGCTAAATCTACCTAATAGACGATTGTAAGAATTATCAATAATATATATAAAACATCTAAAATATGTCGCTCAGTAAATGTTAACTATTATTAACCCAATAGTTAGGAGTTAATTGTGACCTGCTCCTCCCTCCCTTTGGGGTTTAATTCTTAACCCCAAAGACTTCAAAATGTGACCTTATTTGGAGATAGGGTCTTTACACAGGTAATCAAGTTAAAAACGAGATCATTAGATAGGGCCCTAATCCAATATGACTTGTATCCTTACAAAAAAAGAGGACTAATTAGGACACAGAGGCACATATGTATAGAGAGAAAATGATGTGAAGAGACACAGGGAGAAGAGGACCTTCTATAAGTTAAGAGGGAAGCCTGGAACAGATTTTTCCCGTACAGCCCTCAGAAGGAACTAAATTTGTCAAAACATTGATTTCAGAGTTCTGGACTGTGACAAAACAAATTTCTGCTGTTGAAGCCACCCAGTTTGTGATACTTTGTTACGGCAGCCTTGGAGAACTAATACCTAACTAAATAAAAATTTCATTAATTGTTAACATTTACCTTGACTCATCATGGTCAAAACTGTATATTAGGCAAGTTAACTTTATTCACTCTGCTGAGCAATGTTCTATCATCAATTATCTAGTGCTTTTTTCCCTTTTATTCTGATTGCTGTTCGGGAAGATACTTCTGCATTATAAAAAGCCTGGCAGAAAAAAAAATGGTTTATTATAATTAAGATCATCTAGTTTTTATTAAAGATAATTAAGGGAAAATCGTTCATACAAATTCACAAATCCACTTTTCTATTGTTGAGGGGGTTTGCATGGGAGAGTACCTGGACATTTTACCACATTAATTTCCTTCTCAAGGAAAAAAGATAGCTATCTACCCATTGCCAACTATGATCACTAAACCTGGGGCTACTTCGATTGTGACGAACTTGCCAACATAACTACCTTGAGTTCACTAAGATGCATGTAAGAGTACAGGGTTTAATTGATAAGTATGGATTCTTCATTTTTTGCCAGAGATTGGTCTTAAGAGTGCTGACTTTCCAAAGAGGGATGATAGTCATCAGGAGTTGTATCAACAGCCCTTCTATGGCAAGGTACATT
>NW_011910106.1:0-2283 GCF_000151845.1 Pteropus vampyrus | reverse complement strand
GAAGAGGGAGCTCTCTTAGTTTATTGACTATGTGTATGTGTGTGGGGCGGGGAGGGGCAAATTGATGCACGGTGGTAATTTTCAACAGCCATTTCCAGCATAGATAAATTCTGTATCCCAAGAAGGAATAGGGTAGGAAAAGGAGCTCAGGGTTGGTAACTGACGTGTCTATGAGGCTTTTTTTGTTGGTTGGTTGAAGACTTTTTAATGATAAAAGTTAGGTATATTAATAATAATGTATCATAGCATTTCCCGAGTGGTTGCTATAAACGAGACACCGGTTTTACTTATTTTATCTCACTTAATGCTCACGGGAGCGTATGAGAAGGTCGACGCCCCGTCTCAGAGGAGAAAGAGGTTCAGAGAGGGGAAGACGCTAGTCCGAGTCCCACGGCTAGACGTGGAAGAGCAAGAACTTGAACCCAGTTCTGTCTGACTCCAGAGCTAATCACGCATCGTTCTTTCCCCAGCTCGCCGTTTTTAGAAAATTGGATCGTGCGAACAATTCTAATCACCCATAATCCCAGCTCCGGGGGACCGTCTGTGAAAGGTACACCACCTACCTCATCTTCCCGCTCTCCTCTGAGCCTCCGGTCCCATTTCCATTCTCCCTAATCCATCCCGTTCTCTTTCACGATCGCCGGTGCTGTCTAAACCAGGGGTAGACAGCCAGTTCCATCTGTCTCCCCCAAAGGCAGCGGGGAGTCCCAGAGCCTGTGGGCTGGGGGAAGGGAGGGTTGCTGAACCGCAGAGGCACGTAGAACCGTCGCGAGGGGGCCCGGTGCTGCGTCTGGGAGGCACCCATTGGCGCCTCCATGGCGGATGCTGTGGGAGGCGATGGGTGAGCAAGGAGCTGGTGCGGGGGAAGGATGCGGGAGGGTAGGAGGGGAGGTCGGTTTGGGAGAGGACGAGGTCCCGGTAAAGAGCGAGGTGAGAGAGAACCCAAGATCACAGCCCTCCGAGGCCAGCCTGGCCTGTCTAAACTTGTCTGTAAAATCGACCCTCGAATTTAAGCTTCCTTGAGTGAGTGTCTCTTCCTGATAAGCGGATGCTCCTGGATTTAAGTACAACTACTGGGAATATTTTGGGGTGTTTCCTTCTAGTCCTTCCTTCCATCCTTGTCTGTCCCTCTCATTTTACACATCATCCCCACTGCATTCATCCTCAGTCCTGATTCCCACCCCGGTCCCTCACAGATGCCCACTGTATTGTTCTTGATATATGTCTCTAATGCGCGTTTACTTATAAGATATGCAGAGTTGTTTTCTATGTGGATGTGATTTTAGTATAGTACTTACATGGCGGTGTGCGGTAAATCTCAGTTTTCCTTCTTTCTTTTGTGGCTAAGACGACGTTTTAAAGTTCCATCAGTTTTCCCCCCTATGTCTCGTCTCATGGTTCAAATCATCCTTTGTATATAATTTCATATTTAATTTAGTACTATAACGAGAGGGAGTTTTGCATCTTTCAAGGCCAGATACCTAGCCTTCCACCATACATCTTTCTCCTAAGAACTCGGACTGGAGAACAGCTTCAAAAATACCCAACGTCGTGAGGTTGTCTTCTACAAAGAGACATTTCTCAAATTTTCCTCCCAGTTTCACTGAGGAAGATGATGGAGTGAATTGACAGAGAGGATTCTGGGTGTGAGACCAGCTGACTTCTTTGCTCCCCCTCCTGGATGGAAAGCTGGCTAGCTGGCGGAGAATTTAGGGGCTGGATGACATGATGGGTTTTATCCAAGTCTCAGCTCCAGCCTCTAGGAGTTCAGAGATAAGGTTGGTGGATGTATTAGTTAGGACTGTTTTTGATTGCACTGACAGAAGCCTAATTCAAGTTGGCTTAAGCTAAAATGAGTATTTACTGTCTCTTTGATAGTCTGGGATGAGTGCAGGTTTCAAGCTCGGCTGTATCCAGTGCTGAAAATGAACCGGAAAGGAAGTAAAGGACCGATCCTCTCTTTTTCTTGGCTCCGCTTTGTCTGTGTTGACTTCATTCTGCAGCAAGTTCTCCCCCAAAGAGAATGGGCTCGGACGGCTTCAGGCTTATACGCCATCTCCCTAGCAACCCAGCCAACAGACAGCACCTCCTTCTCGACGACTCCAGCAGAAGCCCCCGAATTCTGATGGCGCTGGGCTGGGCAGGCTCACACGCCGTTTCCTGAACCGGTGACCGTGACTGTGCCGGGTCTGAGCCGTGGGAGCAAGGTCAGCTTCATCCGAGCGTGTGGATGGAGGGGGCAAAGGGGGTCCCAGGGTCCCGTTACAGGAAGAAAAGAGAACG
>NW_011910105.1:0-2328 GCF_000151845.1 Pteropus vampyrus | reverse complement strand
CATAGGCCATGAGACTGAACAGATTAATAATATTCTCAGACTTCTAAGCATAGCATTCAGGACACATAGCATTCAGTAAACATTTTGTAAGTGTTGGCTATTATTTATTTGTTAGCTTCAGAGAATGTCAGGTTTAACTGGAGGAACCCAATCCTGGCTTGATGTCTTCAAATAGCTGGAGCTCAGAGCTGTAGGGGCATGGTAGGTGCCTTAGTTATAGAAAGGAGGACTGAGGCCAGTGAGTGGGAAAATCGTAGAGGCCGCTATGGTAGTTTGCAGACTTGGAACTGGTATTTTCTTTCTGGTTGAAGCCCTCTTTCTCTCCTCCTGCGGTTTGGGGCTCTCTGCTTCCTCAGTGGCCAGAGTGCCATGCCAGTGAGCAGGACCTGCCATGAAATGTGGGATGCGGCATTTGGCTGTGGAAGAGCTGCTATTTTCAAGCAAGGGTGGGATTAACTCAGTACCAACTCCCAGGTCAGTGGGGTTTAGTCTTATCTGTGTCATTAATTCATCAAAGACTTGGCTCCGTCTGGTGGAGCTACTGAGTCCCCACGTGGAGCCTTGAGAACATGGAGACATCCTGCCTAGTAAACTGCTGCCTCAATGAGACTTGAGGTTCAGGCCACAGGCTTCCCTCAGAATTGCTCCCTACCCACAAACATCTATAGAGAGAGACCTCAGGCAGAGGAGGGGGGAAGATCACAACTATTCAGAGAAAATCATTTTCCTCATCACAAGACACTCAGTCAGG
The DNA here is from genome assembly GCF_000151845.1 of Pteropus vampyrus. Classification (NCBI taxonomy): domain Eukaryota; kingdom Metazoa; phylum Chordata; class Mammalia; order Chiroptera; family Pteropodidae; genus Pteropus; species Pteropus vampyrus. The sequence goes on along the minus strand of NW_011910105.1, from coordinate 1,577 downwards.
GTTTTGAAATGAGCGATGAGAGTTTGGTTACAGAGTGCCTGGCTTGGTATCCTGGCCACATCGATTCCGCTTTACAGACCTGAGTGGTCTCTGGTCATCCAATGAATGGAAAAGGCAAGTAGATGTCCAGAGACGTGATGTGTGCCCCTAGTGAGGGTGCTTTCTTCCATCCAAGTAGCATGCAGAGATGGTCTCTGAGAGAGAAGTCAGTGGGACTTTCACAGTGGAGTCTGGGGATCAGAGACAGGACGGGGAGAAGATACCACCCATCCCTTTTGGAGCCAATGAGGATTAGAACCTGGAAGCTGGAAATGACTCTAAGGCAGTAAGTGGAATCTTACTGCGAGGGAAGTAGACATCAGGTCAGGTGAGTGTGCCTGATGCCAGGCATGTGATTTCAGGTGGAGGGCTGTTTCTCACAGGGCTTGGGGTTGGGCCAGTGGCCTCCATGGATGCCCTGTGGCTGGAGACCTTCTGGTTTGGGTTGGGGGTAAGGGCCTGCTCTTGTCTGTTCTTGTCCTGAATTCCCTGCATGGAACTTCTAAATCCTTGGAATTTCCTAAATGATATGAGTGTTTTGCTATTCATGAGCCCTTGGACCACATAGAAGTTTATGCTAACAAGGTGGCTCATGGTGGACCCATAGTCAGTTTAGGGTGGAGGATGGCCATGCAGAAAGACTAACCACATGATTAGAGGGTTGGGGTTTTGAGCCCATGACATCGATCCAACTTTCCAACTTCCAGAGGTGGGGGCAGCTGGAGATTGAGGTCATGTCTATGTAGTGAAACCCCAGTGAAAACTCTGGACACTGAAGCTCAATGGTGCCTCCTGGTAGTAAACATGTAGATGGGCTGGGACAGGATGCTGGCCAGGTTCCTTAGGAAGAGGATTCAGAGACACTGTGTTTGGGACCCTCCCAGACCTCTCTCTCTGCATCTCTTCATTTGCCTGGTCATGGTCTATATTCTTTATAATAGTACTTACTCATCAATATAGCATCTTGCTGAGTTCTTGAGCTGTTCTAGTGAATTATCCGACCCTGGAATCATGGAAAGTCCTTAGATTGGTAGCCAGTGGGACTGAATTGTGGGTAGTCTGGAACTCCCAAAGTGTGCTGACATCAGAAGTAAGGACAGTACTTTTCGGAACAGTGCCTTCTAACATGTGAGGTCTGTGTTAACTCTGGGTGTTTAGTGCTAGAATCAAATTGCAACACAGCAGGTGAGGGGTGAACAGAAGAGTTGGTGTCAGGAAAAAGTGGAATTAGCTAGAATGACCCTGGATCACTGACAAATGTGGTTTGAAGAGAGAAAGAACAAAAGGGAGATGGGGATGAGGAAGCTTTGATGCTTGGTGTCCACCTGGTCTGCACCCATGTTTTAGAGGAGCTGCTACGCTGAAGTCTGTTACTGGAGGTAAAAGTTGCCAATGGAATTTAGAGGTGATGGATCCAAATTCTGGGGAGCTGGTCCACTGATTCCAATAGAAATGAATGAATAAGAATTAAAATAAGAATGAATAAATAAAAATAAATAAATAAGAAAATGCAAACTAATAGGAAAAGATAAAAAAAA
>NW_011910104.1:0-2012 GCF_000151845.1 Pteropus vampyrus | reverse complement strand
AAAGTAACCAAATAGAAATTCAAAAATAATAATCCAAATCAAGAATTCAGTAGATAAATTTAACAGTAGATTTTACAGTGCTCAAAAGTTAAATGATAAACAGGAAGATACATTGGAAATTTGAAGTGATTAATCACTGAAAAACATAAAAAGGCATAAGGAATACAACAAAAAAAATCAGATGTATTTATAACTAAAATTCAAGGAGAAGGGAGTATAGGCAGGGAGAATATTTTAAGAGATAATGATTGGGGAATTTTCAAAACTGATCACAAATTGAAGTGATTAAATGAACCCAAATAAGATAAATACACACAAAAAATTTACACCTAGGCCCATCTTAGTACCAATGTTGAAAAAACAAACAAACAAAATGACAGGAGAGAGGGAAGAGGAGAGAGAGATAGAATAAAGTAATTATTAGAAAAGAAAACATTATTTGAAAATCTTTAAGAGAGCAATAAGAAATATGAATAACTTAACATTAACAGCAAACACCAGGAAACAATAAAATAAAATATATTTTCAAAGTATAGAAAGAAAATACCTGTCAATTTAGGATTCCATAAGGATTATCTTTCACAACTAAAGGCAAGATAAATATGTTTTAGAAAAAATATACATAAAAATGAATCACCAGAAGACCAATAGTATTTACTCAATTCACACCTCTGTATCACATTATGGTAATTCTCATAATATTGTAACCTTGTTTATTTTTATTGTATTTTTTATGGTGATCCGTGATCAGTGACCTTTGATGTTACTATTGTAATTGTTGTGGGGCACCATAAACCATACCCATATAAGACTGATGAACTTAATTGATAAACATTGTGTGCTGACTATTCCACTAAACAAACATTCCCCCATCTCTCTCCCTCTTCTCAGGCCTCCCTATTTTCTGAGACACAACAATATTGAAATTAGGCTGATTAATAACCTTACAATGGCCTTTAAGTGTTCAAGTAAAAGGAAGAGTCATACATCTCTCACTTTACATCAAAAGTTAGAAATCATTAAACTTAGTGAGGAAGACAGGCCAAAAGCTGAGATAAGTCAACAGGTGGGCCTCTTGCACCAAATAGTTAGCTAAGTGGTAAAAAAAAAAAAAAAAAGCCCTTGAAGGAAATTAAGTGCTATTCCCGTGACCATACGAATGATAAGAAGGGAAAATAACCTTATTGTTGACATGGGGAAATTTTTAGTGATCTGGATAGACGATCAAATCAGCCACAACATTTCCTTAAGCCAAAGCCTAATTCAGAGCAAAGCTCTAACTACGAAGGCTGAGAGGGGTGAGGAAGCTACAGAAGAAAAGTTTGAAGGTAGCAGAAGTTGGTTTTTGAGGCTTAAGGAAAGAAGCTATCTCCACAATATAAAAGTACAAAGTGAAGCAAGTGCTGATGTAGAAGCTGCAGCAAGTTATCCAGATCTAGCTAAGATCGTTAACGAAGATGACTACAGATTTTCAATAAGATTAAACAGCCTTATGTTGAAAGAAGACGCCATTTAGGACTTTCATAGCTAGAGAGATGAAATCAGTGCCCAACTTCAAAATGTCAAACAACAGGTTGCCTCTTTTGTTAGGGGCTAATGCATACTTTCTATTGAAGCCAATGTTTATTTAGCATCTCAAAAATCCTAGGGCCTTAGAATTATGCTAAATCTAGTCTGCATGTGCTCTCTAAGTGTAATGACAAAGTCTGCAGGTCAGCTCATCTGTTTATAACATGGTTTACTGAATATTTGAACCCCTTTATTGCAACCTACTACTCAGAAAATAAAAAAGATTTATTTAAAAATATTACTGCTTATTGATAGATAATGCACCTGATCACCCAACAGCTCTGATAGAGATATACAATAAGATTTTTTTTTCATGTCTTCTAACATCACATCAATTCTGCAACCCATGGATCAAGGAGTAATTTCAACTTTCAAGTGTTTTTATTTAAGAAATACATTTTGTAAGGCTATAGCTACCATACATTGTGATTCCTCTGACCAAT
>NW_011910103.1:0-4184 GCF_000151845.1 Pteropus vampyrus | reverse complement strand
GTGGTGCTGGGTTTTGGGGACACTGGTGGGGGTAACACGGCAAGACAGAGTCCTTGTCCTCATAGATACTAGGGTCTAGAAGGTCTCAGGAAGGTATAAAACAAGTCTTTGTGGAAATATTGGGAGTCATAAAGGACCGTAAAGGAGATGTTCAGGGCTCCACAGGTGCAGTCGGAGGCCTTGGTCCACTGGGGGTCAGACAGGGAGGACTTCCCTAGGAGGAGTCATCTCCCCTAGGGCCTGGGGGTGAGGAATAGCACGGGGCAATGGAAAGAGCGGCGTGGGTGTGTCCTCTGAGCCCCTCTGCAGGCTAAGCTTTAGGGCAGGTCAGGACACTAGGAGGATGTGAGAGGGCACGGGGTCCTAACTCTCCATTTTGCACATGGGTAAACTGAGGCCCCAAGGTCACCCAGCAGAGACGTGAGCCAGGGTGGATTTTGGTTGGCTCCCTTCCAGCCCAGCGCTCTCCTTGTAAGAGAGTGAGTTCACTCCAGGTGGGAGGTGTTCAAGCTGCCAGCCGAGTGGCCTGTGAATGCTGCCAACAGCTCGAGGAAGGAGGTGTGGGGGTCCGTCTAACAGAGGAGGAGGCTGGGGCTCCGTGGGTTCCGTCACAGCTCTCAGTGAAGGAGCTGAGATTCAAACCAGGAGCCATATGCTGGAATCTGGGCTCGTGCCCTGGGTAGAGGGTGCACATAGAAGGGGAGAGGGCGGTGCTGAAGGGGTGGCCAGGGGTGAGTTGGTCCTTCAGGCAGAGGTTTTGCTTCCATCCTTCCTGGGCCAAGAGTGTCCCCCTCAGGCCTGGCTGCTGCTGGGACAGACACTCAGGTCCCTCTCCTCTTCTTTCTTCCTCCCCATTGTCTCTGGATTCTGGTTCCATTTCAGGATCTGACTTCACATGGCCCAGGCCCTTTTGTGCAAACTGCAAAGCCCTTTTCTTTGTGATTATAATTTTTTTTTTTTTTTTGGAATCCAAAATCTCTTGACAGGAAAATCGGTGCTGGAGGTTGGAGAGGCTTATTTCCTTCTCCATGCGAAAGCCATTACGGGCTGTCCGAGACGGAGCCCACGCATGTGTGCGCACAGACGGTCCAGCTCCCTTCCCTGCGCCTTGGAAAAGTGCGTCCAGCTGTCAGCCTGGAGCCGGCCCGGCGGAGGTAATGCAAACCAGGCCACGCTGGGAAGCGTTCTTTAATCAGGGCTCATGTCTGCCCAGCCCCAATCCTGCTTCCATCAGGTGCCTGCCCTTTCACTTGGGGTGGGGGCTTCTTCATGGTGGCTGCAAATACAGTGGGGGCCTGGGCGCGGTGGGCCCGGAGGAAGTGTGAGGGTAGGAGGAGGAAGCTTCCCGCTGGATTGGCAGGGCCGTGGAGCTGGCGGGATTGGGCAAAGGCAGTACTGATGCTAAGGGGGCTGAGAGGCAGAGGGCACCCTGTGAAGGTGAGTGTGGGCAGGGGGTGAGTGAGTCTGCAAGGAAGGCACAGGGAGGAGGGGCGTCTTAGGAGAGAATGGGAGGTTGGGGAGAGAATTGAGGATAATGGAGGGGGAGCAGGAGGAGCAAGGAAGTGGAGAAATGGAGAAAGACATACAGAGAGCAAGACAGAGAGTGACAGTGAGAGACAGAGAGAGAGAAAGAACAGAGAGAGGGGGAAGAAAGAAAGAGACAGGTAGGGACATAGGAAGAGGGATAGATTGAGGAAGGATTGAAGGAGGGAGTGAAAAAAATGGAGAGAGATATACGAAGAAAGAAGAGCAAGTAAGGCTGAGAGACGAGGAAAATAAGAAAAGATCTCGAGATTATTTTCCAGAAGTGTATCGGGAGGTGGCTGGAATCTGGGGCCTGGTCTCAGAGGGGCCTGGGTTTGATTTGCTCACCAGCTATGCGACCTTGGCCGAGTTCCTTCCTCATTCAGACCTCATCTCCAGATCTCAAAAAAAATGAGTGTGCCAGGGCTTTGGTCTCTGAGGTTTCTCCAGGGAAGACCAAGGAGGGTGAAAAATGGGTGGGAACAAGCTGGCTATGCATGAACGCGTGATGCTTGCAAAAGAAAGAACATTATTTTGTCACAGAATCGGCCGTCTTTCACAGCCCACGAAATGGAAGGATTTCTTAGCCCCACAGGAGTGTGTTGCAAGTGCTTTTGAGAGAAGTTTGATTTCTATATTTATTTTGGTGCTTGTCCTGACGTCTAGCAGCTAGAGACTAGCTGCTTCCAGGGTCGACAAGATTGTATGTGTGTGCACGTGTATGTGTATGAGTGTGTTCACAGTCACCACAGGTAACACCCCCATCCAAAGACTCCACAGCACTTGGAGTCCCCCATTGTCCCAGAGGGTTGGATTCTTGTCCTGATTGCGGGAGACCCTCTATGAGCTGTCAAGGCTACTGGTACCTCTAGCCGATGCCTGGGGTGGCCCAGCCAGGCCTTTTCCAAATCCCCCGAGGCTAGCCTCCAAGACCTAGAGGATCCTAGTCTAGGATAGTACTGAGGATGAGGAAGGGAGTCCAAGACTGGGGCCTTGGCTGCTACCCCAGCTCTGAGCTCCTCTTCTTCATCTGTGAAATGGACCTCAGCTTCCTAACCTGTGAAACGGGCCTAACGATGCCCGCGGGCTGCCTCGCAGAGCTGTTGCAAAGGTGAATGCAGCAAGATGAGCTGCTCCGACCCCTACCCATCACTGCCCAAGCCACTGAACTGTCCTGCTGTGGTCGTGTCTCCACCTCTGGCTAGGGCCACGGCTGTGTGCTTACCTTGTAAACCTGTGCCCAGCACATAGTAGGTGCTACCAAACATTAGTGCTTGCCCGCTGTGCTATCTTCCTCTGCCACATTAGGGTCCAAGAATGACCATGCCTACTCTGACCTGGAGACACGAGGCCAGGGTTTTATCCCAACCCCTCCACCATCTTTCTGTGAGACAGTGAATGCAACACTTGAAGCCTCAGTTTCTCCATCTGTAAGATGGGTCTAGGCATAGCTGTGTTGCCCACCTCTCTGGGATATAAAGGGAAATGCAGTGCTCTGTCTGAGGTTTGGGGAGGTTCGTTCTCACTGCTCGTAGGCGCACTGGATCAGGAGTCTGGAGATCAGGGTCTGCGCCCAGACTGGCCACTGAGAATAAGTGGAATGTGGGGCCAGTTGGTTTCCCATGGGGGCCTCAGGTTTCCCATTTGGAAGTAGTTCATCTCCTGGTGTCTTCCTAGCTCCCAGTTGCCCACTGGCTCCTGACTCTGGCCCCACTGCCCTAGCTGCCTTTTATGTTCTTATCTCCCCTCCCTGTTCTGCCCTCAATTCATCCCTCGGTGGAGGTCATGCATGGAAGAGGGGTCTCCCCCGCGGGCCTGGCTGGGCTTTATCTGTAATCTAATGCTGGTCCCAGGGGCAAGGGGTCAGGGCACTGCTGGAATGAAACAGAAGGCTATCTAGTCGAAGTCCTGGAAAAGAGAGTTGGGGGAAGGGGCCCTTGCTTGTGTGGAAGGAAAGACAGTAGTGGGAGGTTCTGAGGCCACTTTGTCTCTGCTCCTCAAGGGAGGAGGTGCCTCTCTAACTCCAGGCCTGTCTGCGCCAAAGTCACGTGGCCTTGGGCAAGTCATTCCACCTCTTGAAGCCTCAGTTTTCTCCCCAGTAAAATGGGGTCAGGGGAGGATCCAATGAATCCTGTGTTCCTTATGTGACTCAACAGGTCCTCAACTCTTATATTTCACTAGGGACTCTGGTGACACTGAGGCCCCACATGATGAAGTCCCAGCCAGGGAGAGGAGGAGCTGGGATTTAAAACAAGTCCTGTGTGACCCCGAGGGCCCTGCATTTGCTTTCCGTGGTGAAGTGGTAAGAGTCAAAGATCAAAATCTCAAATCAAGCTTTCCCTTGGTTCCAAGAAGAAGGTGAATCATCTCCCACTCAACAGATAAGAAACTCTCCTCTGGGCTGCTATACCTCTTTCTTTGGCAGCTTGCAACTTTCCCAAAAGGTGGCACTTGCAATCACTTATAAAGGAGTTTTATAGAAAGGATCAGCATGAAAGAGGCAGTGAAGGGTATTTTTGGCAGTGGGAACAGCATATGCAAAGGCACGGAGTCATGCAACAGGACGACATTTGTAGAGAAGGGGGTATGGTAGTTTTATGTGTTGGGGTGATGGCTACTTGAGACAGTAAAATATGAAGGTGAATCTGGAGGCAAGTCAG
>NW_011910102.1:0-2331 GCF_000151845.1 Pteropus vampyrus | reverse complement strand
ATAATTTTTTTATTCATCTTTTAATTTCAATGTAACATGGACAACATGCTTTTTACATGTTTTGCATTATTTATTTCCAAACTTTTTCCATAATCCAAACCATTTGATGTAAAGAAAATGATAAATTAAAATAAAAGTTTCCTTAATATATTAGTTTTGAACTGCAACTTGATATGACTAAAGATTCTTAGGTTTCATTTTATTCTGATACTTACTGGAAGCTACTTTGTCAGAAAAGAGAAGAGACATTGATTTTTATATTGGTATTCTACTCTAATGTGGATATGTCTATTGTAACTTAAAACACTGTTATTCAAACATGCAACTTTCTCTGATACTGATTGCTTGAGCTGTCAATCAAATTTTATCTGAAATATCCCATTAAAATCACAGAATATTGAAAATGTTATTTTTCATAAAATACTATCTTTGAGATTTTTTTACTTGAAGACAAATACTGTCATACATCATGATTGTTTGCTCTCACTTCATGGGCATTAATACTAATTTGAAATTAATTTTAAAAATATTCATTTTTATATAGTTGCATTAAGTTGGAATTTACAATTATAAACATGACTAATGTCTATTCCCTCAACCTTATGGTAGAGTATAAAGAGACATACATTTTAACGAAGAGGTTGTTACAATGTGAAGATATAATGTGGAGGGACAAGATGCTGTGGGACCCAATGGGATACCACCTCTCCTACACGTTGGAGGTTGCTGAAGATTGCCTGGAGAAAACTACATTCAGTGATAGAATTTAAAGGATAATATGAGTCAGGTATGTGGGTTTCTATGGAGGGGGGAATCTAGGGAGTGTTGAAAGTAGAAAAGGAAGAAGAGTGTTTTGGAAAATGGAAATAGAAAGTGAATCAACCAGATGGAAAAAATGAATAGAATATTGATAGAAAAGTAAAAGTTATTTGAAATATGAAGTGAGATACATAGGAAGAAATAAGCCTGGAAAGATGGGCAGAGATGAATTGACCCGACAGATATTTAGGTAACATATAGATAAAAATTAGAATCTTGATTGAATGAAGAGTGAGAGTGTGAGAGAAAGGAAAACATTGAGAAGACTCTCAAGTTTACAGCTGGGATGGAATTTCAAGTACTGACATTTGTAGAGGTAATAGTTAGGTTTGGACATATTGAGAGTAAACATGTGTGAAAAGATTATACTATTGACATTTCTGTTTCATATAAACAGTATGAAATTCAGAAGCGATATCTTTTGGAAATGGAGTTTTATGAGAAGACTTAATTTTCTCTTGATTCTGATAGCAGATCATCCAGAATCTCATTTCAAAATCTTGTTTTTAACAAACATTAATCATCATTAAAATGACGCTCACACAATATATTGATGAGTTTAAAGTTTATGGGTCTATGGCCATGCTATCCTGAACAAGCCCAATCCTATCTGACCTCAGAAGCTAAGCAGGATTGGGCTTGATTAGTACTTGGATGGGAGACCACTTAGGAATACCAGGTGCTGTAGGCATTAAAAATAAAAAATAAGGGATTGTAAACTGACAAGGTCCTTACAATCTGTGAGGTCAACCAAGGGCTGCCTCGCCTAAAATAAAATAAAATAAAAATAAAAATAAATAAAGTTTATGGTACCTAGTGCACAGGCACATGACATCTGTTTCAGCTTTCTATCCTAAAAGCTGAAAAGTTCATCTTGTTATTTCTTCCATAGAATACATGAAGCCTGAAATCAAGGAGTAAGCCAGAAATGGCAACTCTGACAATTACACTAAATGATTTACTAGGGAAATGTTTGCTTCCTATAATCCATCTTCTAGACTCATTAGTTTAGAGATCTTGGAGCACAAAGAGAGAATATATTTACTAGAAGGCAAAACGATAATTTCCCGTGACTTAAAATTGAGACTACACCTGATCATTTTAGGCTCCCCATAGGTAATTAAGGGTTTTACTATTATGCTGAGGGGATCAATCCAGACTCATCCAATGATGGCATGGATGAGTATGTCTGGAATTCTTTAAAGCAGCTTCAACTATCATGTTTCTTGAGGGAAAATTAATCTTGGACTTCTATGACTCAATACTAAGACTTTCAGTTTCTTGAATTATTTAGGAATACATCACTGGCTCATCCCATTCGATGGATCTCAACCAGATGAGGTTTTTCTGAATGCAAAGGACACATGAAATGTGCCGTGAAAGAAAGAAATCACAAATATTAACTACAACCTTTTGGCCTGTTGCAAAAGCAAGGATTTTTCTAGCTATTCATATTATATTCTTCAATCTGTCATCTATCAACTATCTTTCTTCTATTTATCTTCTTTCTAT
>NW_011910101.1:0-1931 GCF_000151845.1 Pteropus vampyrus | reverse complement strand
GAATATTTCTGTTTACTAAGTTCTTTGATTTTTTTCATCAGCACTTTATAATTTTTCTCATATAAATCTTGTAAATATTTCTTTTAGATTTATATGTACATATTTTAATTTGAGGGTGTTAATGTAAATAGTATCGCGTTTTTAACCTCAGATTCTACCTTTTATTGATGGTATATAGGAAAGCAATTGACTTTTTTGTCTTAACCTTGTATCCTACAACTTATCTGCAATCACTTATTAGTTTCAAGAGTATTTTTGCTGATGCTTTTGGATTTTCTGTGTAGACAGTCCTGTCATCTATGAACAATTTTATTTCTTCTGACCCATTCTTTTATTTCTTTTTTCTTTCTTATTGCATTAGGAAGGACTTATAGCATGATGCTGAGAAACAGTACTGAAAATTTCATGCTTTTTTTTCTTGACCTTAGTGGGAAAGCTTTGAGTTTCTCATCATTAAAATGATGTTAGCTCTAGGTTTTTTATAAATACAGGTTTGTTGATATTACTGATCTGTCAAAGAACCAGCTTTCGGTTCATTAAGATTTTTCTATTCATTTCCTCTTTTAATTTCATCGATTTCTGCTCTAATTTTTATTTCTTCTGCTCACTTTGGATTTAATTTTCTCTTCTTTTTTTAGTTTCCTAAGGTAAAGCTTAGGTGATGGATTTCTAGATCTTTCTTTGTTTCTAATATATTCATTCAATGCTATAAATTTTCCTTTAAGCACTGCTTACGCTTTATCCCACAAATTACAATAAGTTGTATTTTCATTTTTATTTAGTTCAAAGTATTTTTTAATTTCTCTTGAGAACAGTCTTTGATCTATGTGTTATTTAGAAGTGTTATTTAATCTCCAAATATTTGGGGATTTTCCAGCTATTTCTGTTATTGATTTCTAGTTTAATTCTATTTGGTTTGAGAGCAGATATTATATTATTTCAATTCTTTTAAGTTTATTAGAGTGTGTTTTGCGGTGCAGAATGTGGTATATCTTGGTGAAATGTTCCATGTGAGGTTGAGAAAAATATGTATTCTGTTATTGTTAGATGACATTATATATGGATATCTATTACATCCAGTTGATTGATGATATTGAATTCAACTATGTTCTTATTTTCTGCCTGCTGTGTCCATCCATTTTTGATAGAGAGATATTAGCGTCTTTCTGACCATGATACTGGATTCATCTATTTCTCTTCACAGTTCTATCAGGTTTTGCCTTATATATTTTGACTCTCTGTTCTTAGGTACATACACATTAGGGATTATTATGTCTTCTTGAAGAATTCACTCCATTATCATTATGCTCATCTTTATCCTTGATAACTTTTCTTGGTCTGAAGTCTGAAATTAATATAGCTTTTCCTGCTTTTTTTTGATTAGCATTAGTATGTTATATTTTTCTCCATCTGTTTACTTTTAATCTACATCTGTTGTTATATTTAAAATGAGTTTTTTTGTAGACAGCATGTAGTTGGATTTTGCTTCTTGATACATTATGATAACCTCTGTCTTTTAATTGGCGTATTCATTATTGATGTCCAAAGTAATTATCGATATAGTTGAATTAATCTATTATATGTGTTACTATTTTCTTTTATGCCATTTATTCTTTTGTATTTCATACTTTTCTGCCTTTTGTGGTTTTAACTGAGCATTTTATAAAATTCCATTTTCTCTCCTATCTTAGCATATCAGTTATACTTTTTCTTTTTTACCTATTTTTAGTGATTGTCCTAGAGTTTGCAGTTACAGTTGCAATTATTCCAAGTCCACTTTCAAATAACACTATGCTACATCAGGGGTAGTATGAGTACCTTACAGTAACAAAATAATTCTAATTCCTCCCTTCTCTCATTTGTACCACTACTTACATTCATTTCACTTACACGTAAACATACATAAGTGTGTGTGTGTATATATATATATA
>NW_011910100.1:0-1131 GCF_000151845.1 Pteropus vampyrus | reverse complement strand
AGAAATTTTTCTTCGCAAGTATCTGTGCAAAATACTTCATTTCAGACACATTTATATAAAATTGCATTATATAGTACAGATTAAAGAGGGACTGATTTAGTCAAAGCAGTGCGGAGCCTTTTCTTATCTTTCCTCACCTCCTGGGGACCCCTAGGCCACTCCGTGGGTCTCTAGGGCTTCATGGAATCTACTTTGAAAATCACAAAATTAGGTAATACCTAAAGACCAGCCGTGGTTCTGGGCTGATCTGCTCCTGAAACAATTAACTTAGGTTGTGAAAATGCTCAGACAGCTTTGCTTGGTTTTCTTTTCTTCTATGGTAGTGATGTGTGTGTGTGTGTGTGTGTGTGTGTGTGTGTGTGTGTGTGTGTGTGGTGTCTTCTTGACAAATATCAGGTGCCCAAGGCGTCGTTGCTATGGCTTACCACAGGACACTTACCACAGGACACCCTAGGCTGAGACAAAAACATACAATAGAATCTTGGGAGCTGTTTGAAAAATTCAGACGAGAATTATCATCTAAATATCTATCTTCGGAAATTTGGAAGCTCCAGCTCTTGCTAAAGATGGATTTATGAGTGTTCATCAGTCTCATATTCCAGTATATTCTAGAGCAGGTACTTTTCCAAATGAAATAATGCAAAAACATAATGTTTGAGTCTTCTAATGGCTGGATTGTGACTCACCTGCTATAAAAATAAATAAATGAAAGGACTAAATAAGTGCTTTGGGAAAGGAAGGTTGTAGCTAATTCACTTTCATTTCATTTCATTTCTTTTTTTTTTTTGGTCTTTCTTGGTGCTAAAAAAAAAAAAAGCACCTTTAAGTTGAAAATCTTTCTAAAATGTCTGAATCAGTTTTCTGAGTAATACCTATTTAAAGTGTTTTCATCCTAAATCTTTTTGTGTGTACAGAGTACTACAGATTTCACAAAGCACTTTTGAGTTTATAAGCATGGTTTACAATGGCCTTTATAGTTTATAAGGTGCTGTACCCTTTTCCAGGCACTTTACAGTTTACAAAACCTTTTATGGTGTACACATTCTTTTATATGAGCCACTTTATCATTTCAAAAGTATTTGGCACTTTATAAAGCCCTCTTACCATTACGAAGCACTTTGTAGCTTACCA
>NW_011910099.1:0-1063 GCF_000151845.1 Pteropus vampyrus | reverse complement strand
GGCAGAGGGGTGCTCCTGCAGCTGCTTGGGCTCCCAGCTGGGGGCCAGCCCTGGGTCAGCTGGGTCGCAGAGCAGCCGGCCCCTAAATCATTCTCCGGCTACCCAAGGGGGCGGCTTCCGCTCCAGGTGGGTGTCCGGCCGCCCTCGCTATCACCTCTGCAGTCTGTTTCCTCTTTCCTTGGCCCCCCGGGCAGCCTCCTCTCTCGGGTGGAGCCTCCCAGCTTCCGGAGGCCTCCATGTGGGAGCAACAAAATGCTTTTGAAAAGGCGCTGCGGTGTCAGGCAGCGCTGGTGCCTCACAGAGCGGTGTGGCAGGCCGCCGAGAAGCCCAGAGCGCCTGGATCTTGGACAGAGAAATGGGTCTCGGCGTGGTGGGGTGGGCAGGCGCCAGTCCTCAAGTTTCCTCCATGTCAGCCCCAATAACTCGCCCCAGCATCCCCGGGCCGGCTTTTGCTTTTGCCCCATGCCTCTCCGTCCCTCCATCCCTCCCTTTCTCACTGTGGCCAGCACAGAGGGTCCCAGCCCCCAAAGAGCAGGGGAAGGGGCACGTCCTGCTTCTCTTCACCCTGAACCCTTGCCGGGGAGACACCCCCTTGGCTCTGCTCCCCTCTAACTTCCCCTTCACTGGGCTTCCAGCCACCCTGATGGGGCCTGTTTAATTGATTCAATTTGTCCAACAGTAAAAACACTCCACAGATGTCAGCCTCCCAGCTCCCCACCCCCAGGGAGCCAGCAGACACCTGCCAAGGACCTGCGGCTGGGAGTCCTTCCAGGGGCCACTGCAGGCTGCAGGGGAGGCCTCTGACCCCCATGTGCTTGTTGGGAGCTGGAGTGGGCTGCCTGGCGCGTGGGGGCGCGTGGGAGCCAAGGAGCCACCTATGGCTGAGGGGCTATTCCACGGACTACATAGAGAAGCACTCTGAATGCTGGGCACATTAAAACCTGTCTTTCTCAGGGAATTGCCTATTTTAGACTCCCAGGTCCAGGCTGGTGACCTTGAAGATGACTGTTATTTTGGTCAAGCTGCCATCCTTGGGCCACTGTCAAGGCTCCATCTTCTCTAT
>NW_011910098.1:0-1543 GCF_000151845.1 Pteropus vampyrus | reverse complement strand
TCTGGCTTATTTCACTTAGCATAATTATCTTGAAGTCCATCCATGTTATCGCAAATGATGCTAGGAAAATTGGAAGGTCACCTGAAAAAGAATGAAACTATACTGTTGTCTATCACCACACACTAAAATTAACTCAAAACGGATTAAGGACCTGAATATAAAACTAGAATCAATAAAATGCATAGAAGAAAACATAGAAACTAAACTCAAGGATCTTGGACTTAAAGAGGATTTTATGAATTTGACCTCAAAGACAGTTTCTTTAAACAACTCTAATGAATCCCTTTATTTGGCACATTTCATTTTTATTAAGTAAATCTAAAATATAATACCTTCCTCTAATACAGTAGATTTTCTTTATACTACTCTCTATTTAACTGTAGGTGTTTCTCTCAGTTGTTCAGGATAATGATTAAAAGAGCCTCCTCTGGAATCAGACTTATAAGTTCCACTTTAGTATCTGCCACATCTTGCTGAGTTTCCTTTGGCAGGTCATTTAAACCTTTCTTGGCCTTAAAATTTTCATCTGTAAAATGAATGTATAATAGTGTCTACCCTATAGGATTGTTGTGATAATTAAATTATTTTATTGATAAGAAACATTTAACATAATCTTTGAACTTAATAGTCACTCAAAGTTAGCTAATTTATTATTATTAAAAACTGTTTTTAAGTAAATAGTGTGAGTTCCAGAGTAATCATTGGGAGGATTAATAATTAGTATATGTAGTTAACTCAATAAATATTACTCTTTAAAAGAGGAGTTAAAAGAACATTCACAATTTCATATATTTCAACCCAACAGTTACTGTCCAATGCACGCTTACTCTTAATTCATTCACTGAATTTGAACTTTTTCATTGTGGTGGTGGTTATTATAAAAACAATAGCAACAATAACAACAACAAACATGAGAAGTAGGAAAAAGGAAGCATTTGATAAATTATTGTGAAATTAAACTTAATTTTCAGCTACTCTTGTGATCTTCTCAATACTTTTATATGTTCAGGCATGTTCATTAGTAAATGGTCTATAGTAGTAAAATTTGCTTAAAGAATCAAGGTATTTACCCTCTGGTGAATACTTCTTTTGTGCCAGATGGCCTACACATGTCAATAATGTTATTATTAATAATAGTAACAACTAATACTTACTGAGCACTGACTATAAGCCAGGCACTGTGTTAAGACGGTTACATGCATTTAGTCCTCTAAACAATCTTGTGAAGTGAACATTTAATTGTTTCCCAACATACATAAGCAGAATAGAAGGCTCAGAGTGCCTTGTCCAAGATGACAGAAGTATAAAGTAGAAAAACTGGAATTTAAATCCAAGATTACCTGACCCATTTCCTGTGCTCTTAACCATGTATGTACTGACTCCATAAGACTGTCACCATAAAATCATGAAGTAGATATTATCCTTCCTTTTCAATAGGGACACTGAAGTTTAAGTGGTTAATTTCCTATGAGGAATGCTATTTTTTTTAACATGAAAATGCATATAAAGCGTATCTTACTAGCTTGTATAATGCATAGTAAGT
>NW_011910097.1:0-2149 GCF_000151845.1 Pteropus vampyrus | reverse complement strand
ATTTTAACTGCATTTGCAGGATGAAAAAAGGGGAAAAGAGCCAAAGGAAGAAGGGAAGAATAAGAATGCCTTAAAAATAATTTTTTCCAGGGTTAGTTCCAACCAGACCCTTTATCCCCACATTTTCAACACCTCGACTCAATAATGGGGACTAAAAATGCAACTCACTCCATACACTCAAGGACATACACCCTATTGGAAATCACTTTGGATATTTGCTCTTTGTAATCAACTTTTTTTAAACCAGATTGTCTCATTTCTCTACTCTAATTCACCCCAAATCTCCCTATGCAGCAGCTTAGATTTTGAAAAGTAGAGAAGGGTAGAAAAGTTTATATCATGTAAAAGGAACAGCTCAAGCAAAGGCAGAATAAAGAAAACATGAAGGTAAATTCAGAGGACACATGGATTAGCATACAAACACACCTAAGTAATGTAAAGGAGAAATGGGAGATGGGACCGGGCAGGCACAATGTATGCCAAGGTGCAAACATTGTGCTTAATCTGGGAGACAACACAGGAGGGCCTGGGGACCTGTTGGGGAGAATGTTTGATAGCAGTGATAGTGTAGAAGCAAAAGGCTTAGGAGTCAGAGAACCTGTTCACTAATTAGACAACCTTGCTCGTGTCACTTAAGCTCTCTAATCCTCAGTTTCCTTATTGTTTCAAGTTTTTGAAAAGTATAGAATTTAAGGTATGCGCCAAACACTGTTCAAAGCCCTCCAATGGATACAAAATTGAACAGCAGCATCTGGGCAATTAAAAAGTCAGATCAAGAGACCTGTTCTGCATGTCCCAAGTCTAACATGTCCACCAGTTGGATTCCCAATCCTGTTAATGAAAGACAGTCAAAATAGTCACCAAATGTTGTTGTATATAATCTGGAGACTATTGAACTCCAAAGAATTTTGTTAAGATCTACCACCACTGGCGTGACAATCATTTTACTTTTTCCAGGTGAATAAACAGGTGAAGAAAACTTGATAGAGTGATTGATTCCTTATACTGCCTGAGAAATTAATTACATATGAGAATGAAAAAAAACAAAAGTGTCATATATAATGATAATCAGAAGGTACATTATCTTGTCTAATTTTAATCAACTTTTGAAAAATATATAAATAAAGATTTAACTGGTTGGTTGATTAATTCTTTTTCAGTTTGTGTGTTTTCAAGTGATTTGGGATTCTTTAAAATGTTTTCTCTTTTCCTTTTAAGAATCTCTGGCAAGTTGACATACATATGGTGAACATATGGCCTTCACCTAATTGATTTAATTCAAAAGAAGACCCAGGGGAAAGCTCTGAGCATTATCTGTTTGAGAACTTTGGGGGATGTTTATTTCAGAGTGAAGGATATAAGTGTGATCCCATCAGAACAGTGCGATTGAAACAGGTCAGGTAGTACCCACACATGGTAGGAAGTATCCGCGGTATAAATCATTAGGATAAGTTTAACTCAAAGCCTCTGATTTGGCAGAACAATATCAAAATACATTTTTAAATAAAAATAGTAGTTACGGATTCCAATGTTCATTTCAAAAGATTCAAAAAATTGTACTAAATTTACCCCACTAGTAAAACTGTCACTCCCCTGGTGAAATTGCATTGCCTAATTAACCAGCACCACCTATTTAGAGATCAATTTGCCTACATTCCAGAATGAGCCTATGTTTGCCTAATGCATCCTCTACTTGATAGAGATAATTCTGTAGCTAAACTACTGCGGAAGAGAAGGCACAATCGACTGCATTCCTGCCCTACAGACTGCTATAAATAAAGCCATTTGTCTATAGTCTGTTTGCTAAATGGCTCCTAGATGATAGTAATCCAGCTGCAACAAAACCAAAACCAAACTGAGTTCACTCACTTTATTGTCCTCCTTGGTTTGGCTCTAACAATAAAGTCAAAATTCCTGTCATTAGCTGATGATGACCTTAGATTTGGAGCTTATTTGAATCCTAAATATTGGATCACAGGACTAAATTTTTTTAATGTGACATCTGGCCATGGTCCTATCAATGTCTTATCTCAGTAATGCCCTATACACAAAACCTATTTTTTATGTGAAAAAAATAAAGGACATACTAGATATATCAGCCCTTCTGAGTCAGGTATGACTCAGGTATTTAATATATATTTAATTAATT
>NW_011910096.1:0-1825 GCF_000151845.1 Pteropus vampyrus | reverse complement strand
CACACTGGAAAAGGGAGGGACTTGGATTCTTTGCTATTCTGGTTTAAAGTACTCCATATGCACACGGCTTTTGAGTGGCTATTTCAGAAATCTGTCCTTTTCTAAGCACATAGTCCCACCTCCCTCACTTCTTACATCCTTCGTGTTACTGCCAAGGACAGTGGAGTTGAATGTGTGCTCTCATACCTGCCAGATTAGCATGGCGTTGCTGCGGCTTTCTTAATGGCCCTTTGAAGGGTACAGTGGAAGTGACTTCAAAAAAATTAGGGAGGTACAATTCCAGGAAGAACTGTGGTAATTCTGTTTACAGGTAATAAATACTCATTTCAGAGAGCCTATTTTCCCCCAGGAACTACCAACACAAATCTTTCTATTCAACATAAAAAAGTAGGAAACCTAGATGAGGATTTGGGTCTCAAACACTAGCATCTATAGGTTTCATCAGGGAAGAAAAAAAAAATTCAAATTAGTGACACTGACAAGATTTTTATCAAGGATTATAATCTAGATTTCAGAGGTTAGTAATTAAAATGGGTAAATTAACATAGTTTCTAACGTGGAAAGTTACCACCTTCCTAAGAATTCTGTTGTGGTTCTAGCCCCAGTCCTAAGGAATGAAGACTTTATATACTGAAGTTCTTATTAAGAAGTAACAATCAGAATAATAAACTTTTGCTAACACCTTTTTGACATTAAAAACTATTCTGCTCTAATCATAATTGCATAATTGCACAATGTGAAAATGTAGTTTTTGAGAAAAGTCTTACAAACTCAGAGCTTGCCCAAACTTGATATAATTAAGCACTTTTAATTAAGTGCTTAATTATATCATAATAATTATGATAGGCTGGTACTAGGAAATGTTTTGTTGTAAAGAAGATGTCCATCACAGTGGTATTTATTGTTAAATATTCATCCTCTTAAGTTGTTGGGTTTTTGTTCTTGTTTTTTTTTAAGCAACACCCTAGTGGCAACAAAGCCGATAAATATCAAGGGAAAATAACACCTAAATTAAGATTGTTATGGAAACCATTCTAGTAAGCCCTAAATTTTAGGAAGATCTCTTTATACTGAAAAGAATGGCAAAATTCAATACTTACACTTTTAAAGATAACAATAAAAAAAAAATACTAAAATAAAAGCTAGTTTATGGCTTACTTGTTAAATATTGGAATCCTCCTGTGTTCACAGTGTTGTTTTTTGGAATGGCAGTGAAGTTTTCATCGTTTCTGGTATTTATTCTTTTTATATGCTTTTGCTACTTCTTAAAGCTTCCATATTTGAATAAATTTTCCAGAATTGCGAAAACTCACATGGGCTTTGAATCATTTTAATTTTGCAACTCACCTGCTTCTTGTGAAAGCCCTGTGGGCACAACTATTTTTACACCCTCAGAGTCAGTCATTCTTACTCTTCTCAAAAGTCCAAAGTATTCTCGTTTTCAAGTTTTGCTTTTCTCCCTAATTTCCAGCAGCCATAAGTATTTTCTTATGTGAGTATATCTATTAACATATAATTTACATTTTTAAAGTAGGAATTAAACTGTCAGTCTTTAAACTCAAAGTGTTTTATTGTCTTTCCAGATTATTGCTTTAGCCCCAGTCCTGGGCTCCTTTCTAATCATCAGCAGTGTCATTTTGCTGGTACTTGTGATCATTAACCTTTTCGTTTCTGCCATTCTAATGTCCTTTGGTAAAGAAAGAAAGTCCTTTAAGGTAGGTAACTCTGAGGCTCAAAAGAGCATTTCATATAAAACTTTCAAAAGCCAATAGGGCATGAGTGAAGAATTACCATTAATTTGCATGGGAAAAATTTTTGAGCTTTC
>NW_011910095.1:0-1928 GCF_000151845.1 Pteropus vampyrus | reverse complement strand
AGCCCTGAGATATCCCAAAGGAACCCTTCACTCAACAGGTCTTCAAACTCATGGTCTCCCTGACCCTTCTGGAATCCTGGTTCTTTTCCACCGTACCCCACGTTTCATCAGGCCTCCAGAAACCTCCTTCTCTCTCACTCCTCATATCCAACCCATAACTCAGTCCTGAGGATTTTATTTCCTAAATTTCTCTTAACCCCATCCAATCTTCTCTACCACCATCATGCCCACCTACCCTGGTCCAAGCTAGTTCTAATGCCATGGTTTCCTAACTGGTATACGCCATGTGACTGTGGACCATTCCCAAGTCCTTGCTAGGCCACACTGCAGCCACAGTGTCTTTGCAAACGTATCTAATTATAAAACACATCATTTTCCTCTCCTTAACCTGTTTATCCACTGCTCTTAGGGTGAACATAGCATGGTGTTCAAGAACTTGTAGCTTTTGACACTCGAGTCAGCTATGTAATGAGTTCTGGGTCATACTGCCTAAATTCATAGCCTGACTTCATCACTTATTGTCAGCATGACCCTCGGCAAGTTACTTTCTGAATCGTCCTGCATCTCAGTTTCCACACCTATAAGATGAGTAAAAACGGTACTACCTCATATAGCAGTTGCGAGAATTAAATGCATTCAGCACTTAGTGCCTAAGTGTTAGATCTTCCCATCGTTTGCCTCTCCAGCCCGTTCCTTGCCCCCCTCCCTCTCATCTCTGTTTAGCCACGTTGGGTGTTCTTTAGGGCCTTATTCTCACCATGTTCTCTCTCTCCTCAGGGCCTTTGCACGTGCTATTCCCATTGGAACACTTTTCTTTCCCTCTTCAGCTATTCATTGCCTGCTTGTGCAGCCTTCAGTTCACAACTCAAGTGTAACTTCCTTGAGTTCCCTGACTGGTACTAGACATTGTTAGGATTTTACGTTTATGTTGTGATGAGAATAATCTCTCTCCTAAAGACCATGGATTCCACGAGAGCAGAAACTGTGTTTATTTTTATCACCTTTGTAACTCCAGCATCTAGACAGGTGTCTGACAAATAATAAATTCTCAATGAATATTTTCTAATGACTGAAAGAAGAATGAAAGAGTTCCAAGGCCTATATGAACGCGTAATAAACACTCTTGTAATCTGACAAGAGATTTCTCACTTAAGGGATTCTAAAAAGTCTCCCCCTGCCCTTAAATCCTTCCCCTGCTGCCAACCACAGTGCCTGAAAATTCTCCAGTTAGAGTTTCTATCAAGAAACACCAAATTTCCCATCATTAGATGAGGATGTTCATTAGTAGACACATTAGCAAAAAGTTTAGGAACTGAGGCCCACAGAGCGGGAGGGATGGGATCTAATGTCACACCCATTGGTAGAGTCAGAACTAGAACTCAGGTCCCTTTTACAACTAGCCCAGGGCTCTTTGCCCTGCCCATCACAGTTCACTCACTCACTCATTTGATTAGAATTAAGCACCACTTTGGGTAAGAGGAGGACACAAACATACAGAAATGACTGATGCAGAACAGTTGAGGTCCACGCTCTCGTGGAAGGGCTTGTACCATGCTGTGGGAGCCCACAGGAGAAAGCAGTCAATTCTGGACTAAATCAGGGCCTGCTTCATGGAGGAGGTGGTGATAACTGAAATGACAGAGGCCTGGATGGTGGCGGCATGAAGACCCTCAGTCTGGCTCTGTCATGGAACAAGCCAGGAGGAGTCACTCATGCCCAGATGGGAACACTGAGATATAGTCTGGGAGAAGCCAGTCGGGGACACAGCCAAGGTTAATACAGAGGATAGAGCTTCAAGGGCATGGGAGTGGAGGCTGGCTAGGGATTAGAAAGGCAGGTTTTATGCCTGTCCGAGCCCTGACCTTGCTCCTGAGCAGTGCTGTTTCTCATCAGCCTCTGTTCCCTCTGGGGGTCGCAGGGCCAGGCAG
>NW_011910094.1:0-1811 GCF_000151845.1 Pteropus vampyrus | reverse complement strand
TGAATCCCAAGGCTGTAAGGAGGTGACCTCTTGGCTCGCCTCTAAAGGTCTCTTCTTCCTGAGTTGTAGGAAATGCTTGGGCTGAAGCTCTAGTTCCAGTGCTGCCTTTAAAAAGTTTTGTGATCTTGGACAAGTTATTTAACCTCCCTAAACCTCAATTCCTCCATCATTAGCATTTTGCAAATGTGTTTCAAGGAATATTCTCATGAAAAATGGTTCTGTGGTCAGATTAGGTCAGAAACTGCTACACATCATTTCTCCTCTTTAAGAGATTCACCATGTGCATTAGCATTATTAAGGGTTCTGAGAAATCCTGCAGTATATTTGTTTAACTTTGTATCAGTCTTAGTTGACTCTGAATCCTTTTGCTAACTCTTATTAGTATCTGTGGACTATACTTTGGAAAACACTGGTCCAGCATATCTAAGGTCTCTGCCAGTACTTACGTTGATAACATACAAAAGGAGCAATGCTGAGTCTTTTGACACAGGTTCTGGGGATTAAGAAATAAAAGGCATCCAAATAGGAAACAAAGAAGTCAAACTGTCACTATTTGTGGATGATATGATTCTCTATACGGAAAATCCTAAAGACTCCACAAGAACACTTCGAGAAACAATAAGCAAATACAGTAAAGTTTCAGGATACAAAATCAATGTTCAAAAATCCACAGTGTTCCTATACCCTAATAATGAATTGTCAGAAAAAGAAACAGAAAAAAACAATTCCTTTTGCAATTGTAACAAAAAGAATAAAATACCTAGGAATAAATTTAACGAAACAAGTGAAGGACCTATATAATGAAAACTGTAAGACCCTATTAAAAGAAATTGAAAAGAAGTGGAAAGATATTCCGTGTTCTTAGATTGGAGGAATCAACAGTTAAAATGACCTTATTATCTAAAGCATTATACAGATTTAATGCAACCCCCATCAAAATCCCATTGGCACTTTTTAAAGAAATAGAATAAAAAATCATCAGATTTGTATGGAAGCACAAAAGATCCTGAATTGCTGAAGCCAGCCTGAGAAATAAGGACAATGCTGGAGGTATCACTCTGCCTGACTTCAAATTATACTACAAAGTGACAATAATCAAGACAGCATGGTATTGGCAGAAAAAACTGACACACAGACCAGTGGAACAGAATTGAGAGTCCAGAAGTAAATCCCCATTATATGGGCAAATAATTTTTGACAAAAGAGCCAAAAGCATACAATGGAGACAGGAAAGCCTCTTCAATAAATGGTGCTGGGAAAACTGGAAAGCCACCTGCAAAAGAATGAAACCAGACTGTTGTCTATCACCACACACCGAAATTAACTCAAAATAGATTAAGGACCTGAATAGAAGACCTGAAACAATAAAATGCATAGAGAAAACATAGGAACTAAACTCAAGGACCTGAGACTTAAAGAGGATTTTATTAATTTGACCTCAAAGGCAAGGGAAGTAAAAGCTAAAATAAATGAATGGGACTCCATCAAACTAAAAAGCCTCTGCACAGCAAAAGAAACCATTAACAAGACAAAGAGACAACCATCCAAATGAGAAA
The DNA here is from genome assembly GCF_000151845.1 of Pteropus vampyrus. NCBI lineage: Eukaryota > Metazoa > Chordata > Mammalia > Chiroptera > Pteropodidae > Pteropus > Pteropus vampyrus. The sequence continues at coordinate 255 of NW_011910094.1, read as the reverse complement.
ATATATTTGCAAGGAAGATCTCTAACAAGGGCCTAATATCCAAAATATACGAAGAACTCATACAACTCAATAATAACAAAAAAAAAGGGGTGGCTCCATAGTGTAATGGTTAGCACATCTGCTTTATATGCAGAAGGTCCTGAGTTCACAACCCAGGTGGAGCCACGGACCACACCCCGGGTGCGCCAGGCCCCGGGTGTGAACCACGAGTGAGCGTATGTGAGGAGACGCCCCACCTTCAGAGATCCAGTTCTT
>NW_011910093.1:0-1983 GCF_000151845.1 Pteropus vampyrus | reverse complement strand
AACCCCAGGTAGCTCTTGTCCTGTTATCCCCAATTGCCATTCACAAAATCCTCTGTGTCAAGCCTTCAGCTAGACTTTTCTGCCATTTTTCTTGCTCCATTCAGCTTCTCTGCTTAATAGGAGATTTCAGTGGGGGAAAGGAAATTCTTTGGATGAGAAGAAGGAAATAGAGTAGGACCCTTACCTAAACCAGCCTCTAGAAGATTATCTAAAAGATACACGGACTTTTAATATACAAATACTAATTTTGAGCTAATAAATCTTCCCAACCTCCCCATACCCTGGTTTATATTTCAAAATATGCCTTTCTCTCATTCTGGCACTATATATGTTGTGCTCCAGGAAGGAAAGGAAGGAGAGAAAAACCCCTTCTGCCACATATTTCAATCTGTACCAAAAAGGATTTCAGATAACATGTAGAAGGACTACATAATGTTTGGAAAATAAGGTATTCAGTCCAGCAGAAGTCCAGACAGATACAATCCAATTGAATTGTTGGGAGTATAAATATATAAAACGTTTCTAGAGGATAATTTGGCACTATGTATCAAAAGCTCACTTTTGGCTCGTTAATTCTACGAAGACTACAATGATCATCAGAATGAGATCAAGACATAAGTAAAACATATTTTTAACAAGATTTTTGTAACTAGCAAACTTTTGGAATCATCTGATTTTTAAAATGGAAAATAAATATAACTCCAGTAAATGACATAAACTATTATACAGCCACTAAAATTTTAAAGAATGTTCAATGGTATGGTAAAATGTTCAAGATATAAATCATGGTGAAAAAAACAACATAGAACTGAATATGATATACAAAATAGTCTCAACTTTATAAATATAGGAACATACATAAATATATAAATACCTACATATAGATATATAAAAGTTTATCAGAATGTTAACTATAACATTCCTAATATTAGGATCCCTAATATTAGGATCACATATAAGTGATTTAATTTTTTTTGTTCTATGATTTTGGTATTTTTCCAATTTTCTATAACAGACACATAGTAGTTTTATAATTATAAAAATGTTATTTTAACATAAGCCAAAATATTGACAAATTTTTATTCATGTGCAGATCCTATAAAGCTAATGTAACTCTAATAACTAAACCTGGCAAAGTCAGAAAAGAAATCCACAGACCAGTGTGTCCCTAAGTTGGTATTCGCAGAAATCTGTCCAACACATTTTAACAGGTATTCCAGGGGGAAAAAAAAATCATTTGTAAGTAAATATAAACAGTGTGACATTAAATAAATTTAAGCAGTATTATTTGCTACAGATAGCTCAGAGCTTTTAATATGTTGATATGACTTAGCATCTATAAAAACGGGTGTAGAACATGGAATTTCCCCAAGTTATTTGAGCATAATTCACTTACTAATATGTTACTGATCACAAAAATAAAAATCTAAGGAGTGCTGTATAGATGAAGCTCATTTTTAAAAAAATAAATCAAAACTCTTAAATGTTAGTAATTTTAACGGCTTAATGAAAACATAATTTACTATACTCAAGTGCATACACTCCACCAGTGTTAGAAGTTAAAACCTGAACATCTACCGGATCAATAAAAAAAAACAGAAGCAATTCAATAAGATGCTTTGCCCACAAGAGACTTTAGATATTTTGGTATGCTAGAAATATATTTCCTTAACATAATGAATACTATCTCTCTATTTTAAATCAATAGGTAACATCACACTTAATAGTTTTTTTAAAAAAAAAATTAATAGTATTCCTCAGACCAGCAATGAACTGTTGGAAAAATGTAAAGGAAAAAAACACAGATGATATTTTAGATGGAAAAAAAAGCAGGATATAAATAGAATCTTTAGAGGATTTATATCAGTATATAAAATCAAAACCTCACATAATCAGAGTAGTTACATATCTGGTTTGACCTCTTCAGCCCTTCTTTTGCACTTACCTTTGAAAGTTCATCATTACTGTTGGTAGTTTGCATCA
>NW_011910092.1:0-2264 GCF_000151845.1 Pteropus vampyrus | reverse complement strand
GTCCAGGAGACCCTGGAGAACACTAAGACAATCACCCACAGATGACACAGTCTTTGTGGAAGTTCAGTAGTCCAGGGAGAAGTTCCAGTACACCGTTGGAACAAAAAAAAAAAAAAAAAAGATTGGATGTAAGAGAATTGTTCGATTTTACACATATCACCTCTCCTCCAAGAAAGCCCTCCTCAGCCTGTGATTTCTCCCATGAGAGAAAGTGAGAGCACATGTGTGAGTGCCAAGCTTCCCCAGCTGTGCAGGGCACTACCAAAAAAGCTCATTTCTCTCACACACCATCCATGGTACTGAGTTTTGAGCTACATGACCAGGAAGTAGTAAGCAGCTAGGAAAACAGAAGCAAGGACTCTGAATGTATAAAAGGGATGTGGATAGTACTGTATCACAGACTCCATTGGAAGGCTTGCCCAAAAGCCACTGGGACTTCTTACCCAGATTCCCCCAATTTGGTCCATTTTTTTATTGAATCATTTGTCTCTTTGAGTTATTTGAGTCGTATGAGTTCTTTGTGTATTTTGGATATTAGGCCTTTATCGGAGGCGTTGCTTGCAAACCTATTTTCCCATTCGGATGGTTGTCTCTACCTTGTTGATGGTTTCTGTCGTTGGGCAGAAGCTTTTTAGTATGATGTAATCACATTCATTTAATTTTAGCTTTTACTTCCCTTGCTTTTGAGGTCAAATTCATAAAATCCTCTTTATGTCCAAGGTACTTGAGTTTAGTTCCTATGTTTTCTTCTATGTATTTTATTGTTTCAGGTTTTATATTTAGGTCCTTAATCCATTTTGAGTTAATTTTGGTATGTGGTGATAAACAACAGTCTAGTTTCATTCTTTTGCAGGTGGCTTTCCAGTTTTCCCAGCACCATTTATTGAAGAGGCTTTCCTTTCTCCACTGTATGTTTTTACTATTTTGTTGAAAATTATTTGCTCATATAAATACGGATTTACTTCTGGACTCTCGATTCTGTTCCACCGGTCTGTGTGTCTGTTTTGCTGCCAATACCATGACGTTTTGATTACTGTCACTTTCTGGTATAATTCGAAGTTAGGCAGAGTGACGCCTCCAGATTTTGATGGGGATTACATTAAATTTGTATAATGCTTTAGGCAATATAGTCATTTTAACTATGTTGATTCTTCCAATCCAAGAACACGGAATATTTTTCCATTTCTTTGTATCTTCTTCAATTTCTTTAAATAGAGTCTTATAGTTTTCATTATATAGGTCCTTCACTTATTTCATTAAATTTATTTCTAGATATTTTACTCTTTTTGTTGCAATTGCAAAAGGAATTATTTTTTTCCACTTCTTTTTCTGACACTTAATTATTAGAGTATAGGAAAGCTATGGATTTTTGAATGTTGGTTTTGTATCCAGAGCATTACTATATTTGCTTATTGTTTCTAGTAGAGTTTTTGTGAAGTCTTTAGGGTTTTCTATATAGAGAATCATGTCATCCGCAAATAGTGACAGTTGACTTCTTCATTTCCTATTTGGATGCCTTTTATATCTTTTTCTTGTCCGATTGCACTCGCTAGGACCTCCAATGTATATTGAATAACAGTGGTGATAGTGGACAGACTTGCCTTGTTCCTGATCTTAGAGGGAAGGTTTTTAGTTTCTCACCATTAAGTATAATGTTGGCTGAGGGTTTGTCATATATGGCCTTTATTATGTTAAGGTACTTTCCTTCTATACCAATTTTGTGAAGTATTTTGATTATAAATAGATGCTGTATCTTGTCGAAGGCTTTTTCTGCATCTCTTGATATGATCATATGATTCTTATTTTTTAATTTATGTGGTGTATCACATTAATCAATTTGTGTATGTTGAACCATCCCTGTTCTTCTGGGATGAAGCCCACTAGATTTTGGTATATAATCTTTTTAATATGTTGCTGTAGTCAGTTCATTAGTATCTTATTTAGGATTTTTGCATCTGTGTTCATGAGAGATATTGGTCTGTAATTTTCTCTTTTTGTCTTATCTTTACCAGGTTTTGGTATCAGAGTAATACTGGCCTCATCAAATGAGTTGAGAAGTATTGCCTCCTCTTTGATTTTTTGGAAGAGTTTGAGGAGAATAGGTATTAATCTTCTTTGAATGTTTGGTAGAATTCACTGGTGAAGCCATCTGGTCCTGAACTTTTACTTTTTGGTAGGTTTTTGATGATTATTTCAATTTCCATACTGCTGATCAGTCTATTTAGATTTTCCAGTTCTTCTTGATTCAGTCTGGGAAGGTTGTA
>NW_011910091.1:0-1879 GCF_000151845.1 Pteropus vampyrus | reverse complement strand
CTGTCAAAACAGGAAACGGGTTTGCGGAGGTGTTTCGGGCTAGTGGACTGTGTGTGTGGGTGGGTGGGGGGACCAGCCCGGGGTGTGACAGTCTGCTTTGGCAGGCTGCGGACCACCAGAGTTGATGTTGCATGTGGTGTGGGGCTGTCACACATGGTGTGACGTCAACCACCGGACAGCTGCCCCTTTTCGCCTCTCGGAGCAAGCGGCTGGGTCAAGCTGACTCTGGCTAATGAACAGCTCCACTACCTAAAAGAGGGCTCCGCGCCCCAGCGTGGCCGTGTCCACCCGCTGCCCTGCTCACGGCTGAGGGATGGGGCAAAGCACCCGCCTCTCCGTGCCTCCGTGTCCTCTTCTTAAAGACGGGACCATACAGCGGAGAGTGAATTTCACGCGTAGTTAGACAGCTCGTCCACGTACGTGAGTGGAGCTCGAAGTGCCATTTCATTCATAAATACCTCATCTGCTCGTAGACGTGGAGATTAAATTATGCGATTCGGAATTTAGAACAGTGCAAACGGAAGGCACTCGACAAACGTGGGTCCATGTTTTCAGGTTCCGCCCTCGCTCCTTCCGACCGTGAGGCCAGTGCGAGGGAGGCCCGGCTACCTCTGCTCTCTCCGGGGACATCAACCCAGAATTCTTGGACCCGAGCATCCCTACTTTTTCTCTAAAATTTACATCTACCACTAATTGACACCTACTGTATGCCCAGTATTGTGCTCGGGACTCGGGCACAGGACCTCTTTTATCACAGCGGCAAATTTATGAAAGTCGGAATAAAACCTAAAACAGCTGATGAGTGTTTCAGCCTGCAGGGGGCGCATGTGAACGCGGCGCTGTGTGAACCGTGTCAATTAGAGTTCAGGTCTTATTCCTGCCATTTTGCAGATGGGGCACCCGAGGCTCAAGAGAGGCAAACCGCACAGGCCGGGCTGCTGGTTCCCAGGCACTGAAGATGCTGGAAAGCCTTAACTTTCTCTAGAGGAAAGCAATTACACGCATGCACGCACGCACGCACACACGCATTCTCACATGTGTGCAGCTATGCACAGAAACTCCATCGGCGAGCAGTCGGGAAGGGGTCCCAGGGGCTAATTTCAGCGACCCCCACTTAGCTGGAGGTGAGCAAAGGAGGCCTGAGGGCAGCTGTGTTTTTAATCAAATCAGCGGAAAGAGAATTAATACAAATCTCATGGTACGGGTCAAGGGGCTGGGGCTTGGCCAGTGCCGGAGGCTGCCTGTGTCCGCTCCCCCGTTTACATGTTGGTGTTCGAAGCTCTAGTTCCACGGAGGACGGTCTTTGTTAGAGAGAGGGTCGTGACGGAGGTCATCAGACTAAGACGAGGTCCCTAGAGTGGGCCCTAATTCGAGATGCCTGGCGTCCTCATGGAGAGGGGCATTTGACACAGAGACGACGTGAAGACACAGAGAGAAGACACTGTCCACATGCCGAGGAGCAAGGCCCGGCTCAGACTCTCCCTCGCAGCCCCCGGAGGAGCCAGCCCGGCCGACGCCTGCATCCCGGGCTTCAGCCTCCAGGCGGGGAGATGATGAACTTCTCTGGTTTAAGCCGGCCAGTCAGATGGCAGCCCGAGCAAACCAGTACCCCAAGTCGAAGTGACTTGCTTATTGTCACAGGCCCGGAGGCGGCAGAGTCAGGATTGGAACCCGGGTCCAATGCTCGATGCAGAGCCAGTGAGACCTGGAGCGAAACCGTGATGCTGAGGGGCGGCCGGAAAGGTTCAATCCAACGCGCATGACGTCCGATCACTATTTTAAGTCGATTAAGGTGTTAATTGTCAGACCCATAAAACTGCATCGGCCCTGTCGGTCAGCAGTGACACGCACCTCGGCAGTGAGAGCCTCTCTTCTGCCA
>NW_011910090.1:0-1690 GCF_000151845.1 Pteropus vampyrus | reverse complement strand
ACCACTTTTCTCTAAAAGAGCATCTGTCAATCCTAAGTTTGATTTTGATCACCTGGAATAGGGAGGGGCTTAGAAATCTAGGCTTGGTCCCTGCACATGATGGAGAATCTAATAGAAGATCCTCCCTACAATACACCAAGATCCCTGTGGCTCCACTATCAAGGTCAGGGTAGATTGAAGTACACCAGCCCAAGTTTACAGTGCCTGAGTGAGCCAGGGAACTTCAGATGGGGAACTTGGTTAAGATAACTCTGGACTGGTGGTACCCCTGGTGCCTGGCAACAGCAAGCACAATCCTCTCTAGATAGAGGCCTCTTCATATTCAAATTATTTCTATATGTTCTTTGTTCCAGTGCAGTTACCGGAACATGGTTAGAGAGAGCCACACCTACAAGAAAATAATTCTCATGAATGAGAATCATAGAAACAAGAGACAAATGAAAAACAGCTGAGAAGATTTCACATCGTAGATTGATCAGAATAGACTATAAAAACAACCATGCTTACTGTGGTCAAAGAAATAAAAGACAAGCTTGAAAATATTTGCAGGGAATAAAAAATTATGTAAGGTGACAAAATAGACTTTAAAAAACAAATAGCAATTTTAAAGATAAAAAAATCCCTACAGTAACTGCCATTAAAACTAAACCCATTAATTTAAAAGCAGCTGAGACGTAGTAGAATAGAGAATTAGCAAAGTAGAATATAATAGTAAGAAATTACCCAGAATGCAGTGCAGAGAGACAAAAAGGGGAGAGGGACAGAGAAGATAAGAGATACAGTGGATAGAGGCTCAATATATGTTTAATTAATGTCCCAGAAAGAGAGGAGGAAACAAATAGGGCAGAGGCAAATGTTTGAGAAGAGATAATGGCTGAGAGTTTTCTGGAATTGATGAAAGACACTAGTCCACAGATTCATTCAAGAGGCTGGTAAATCTCAAATGTTAAAGTCCTGTCTAAACCAGCAGCCAGATGAGAGGAGGAGGGAGGGGTACAGCTGAGAGTTGCCTTCCCAGTCCCAGCAGGCGAAACTTTCCATAAAAACCTCCATTAAGAGAAAGAGCACTAAGCTTCCCACTTCTTTAAGAAGCGGAACCCTGTGGCTTTGTTACCTGAGATTCCTGGCTCCCTTTTCCTTTCTCCTTCTTCCACTGCCTCCAGGCCTCTCCCCCAGCCAGGCCCCTGTATCCTCCCATTCATCCACAAAGGCCTTTCCTCAAATCTCTCTTTCATGACCTCAAGGGAAAGAAAGGGGCCCCAGGCAAAAACAGAAAAAAAAAAAAAAAACCAGAAGAAAAAGAAGCAACGAGAAAGCAAAGTAAAAGACGAGTCAAGATGAGTCTTGCAAACATTGCGCTCGGGAGTTAGGGGGCCAGCCTGGAGGTAATAAGCAGAAAACAGGAATGGAAGAGTTATTATCCAGAATTCTCCTTCCCTTCCCTCTCTCCTTTCCCTCAGGCTTCCTCTGGTTCTCTGCCTCTGCAATCCTATGCCTGGCAGGACGGTGTGGGGAGGACCTGTGCTCCCACATCCGTCTAACATTTCCTAACATACAGCAACATCCGTAGTCAGAGGTAGGAGAGAGGAACACCGTATCTGCTTGAAAACTGGAGAATACCAGAGAGCTGAATCCCTGGAGTTATCTTCCTGCATGCTGCTGAATTTTGGTTGCCATTTGTCACCTGTCA
>NW_011910089.1:0-1631 GCF_000151845.1 Pteropus vampyrus | reverse complement strand
AGGTAATTGGGAAATCTCAAAATATTTAGAGATTAAACAAAACACTTCTAAATTACACATGGGTCAAAGAAGTCTCGAGGGGAATTAAATATTATTAGCTAAAAATGAAAATACAACTTAACAAAAATTATAGGATACAGCAAAAGCAGTGCTTAGAGGGAAATTTATAGCATTAAATACATATATTTGAAAAAGAAGACAAAGGAACCAGAATATACAATGGGGAGAGGACAGTCTATTCAATAAATGGTTTTGGGAAAACTAAATCACTCTTTTGTATCATACACAATAACTCAAAATGGATTAAAGATTTGAAGATAAGACCTGAAACCATAAAACTCCTAGAAGAAAACATAGGTGGTAAGTTCCTTGACATTGGACTTGGCGATGATTTTTTTTTTTAATTTGACAACAAAAGCAAAAATAAGTAGGGCTATCTCAAACTAAAAAGTTGCGTGTCAAAAGAAACCATCAACAAAATGAAAAGGCAGCCTACCAAATGGGAGAAAGTATTTGCAAAACATCTGTCTGATAAGGAGTTAATATCCAAAATACATGAAGAACTCAGACAACTCAATAGCAAAAAAAAAACAAAAACAAAAAACCAATCTGATTAAAAAGAGTGCAGAGGATCTGAATAAACATTTTTCCAAAGAAAACATACAAATGGCCAACAGGTGCATGAAAAGATACTCAGCATCACTAATCATCAGGGAAATGCAAATCAAAAAATGAAATTGTACCTCACACCTGTTAGAATGGCAAGTATCAAAAAAAACAAGAAGCAACAAATGTTGATGAAGATGTGGAGCAAAGGGAACCCTTGTGCACTGTTGGCGGGAATGTAAAGTGGTGCAGTCACTATGAAAACAGTATGGAGGTACTTTTTAAAAAATTAAAAATAGAGCTACCATATGACCCAGCAATCCCACTTCTAGGTATTTATCTGAAGAAAATGAAAACACTAAGTCGAAAAGATAAATACTTACCTCATGTTCTTTGCAGCATTATTTACAACAACCAAGATATGGAAGCAACCTAAGAGTCTTTATCAATAGACGAATGGAATAAGAAAATGTAATACACACACACTAGACTATTATCCAGCTGTTAAAAGAATGAAATCTTGCCATTTGCCACAACATAGATGGACTTTGAGAGCATTACACTAAGTGGAATAAGTCCGACAGAGACAAATACCTCATGATCTCACATGTGAAATTTAAAAAAATGAAAAAAAACAAAACAAAACTCTGAGCTCATGGATACAGAGAACAGTTGATCAATGGTTGCTAGGGGAACTGAGTGAGAGGTGAGTGAAATGGGTCAGGGAGTTAAAAAGTACAAACTTAAACGTACATAAGCCATAGGGAAGTAATGTAGAGCATGATGACTCTAGTCTATAAATACTGTATGTATATTTGAAAGTTGCTAAGGGAGTAGATCTTAAAAGTTTTCAACATAAAAAAATTTTTGTAACTATATGGTGATGGATGTTAACTAGACTTACTGTGATCATTTCACAATATGTACAAATACCAAATCAGTGTACCCTGGGAACTAATAAAATGTTATATGACAATTATATCTCAATTAAAAATAAATAAAAGGCTTTGTGGCATAGCAATAAC
>NW_011910088.1:0-2237 GCF_000151845.1 Pteropus vampyrus | reverse complement strand
GGGTTAGAGACATAATTGTAACCGATATTTCCCAAAGTTTAAAGCAGTGTTTTAAAAACTGTGGCTAATAACACACCGATAGGTCACAATCAGCATTTAAAAAATTTAAAAATTAAATAGAACAAAAAATATCAGAGTGCATCACTCTTTCACTCTTAGTAAAGGTACGAATATTTATATAGAGGTGTGTGTGCGTGTTTGTGTGTGTGTGTGTGTGTGTGTGTGTGTGTGTAGTTTGTGACATACAACCTACTTTTTCAGTGGGTCGTGGCAGAAAAAAAAGTTCGAAAAACACTGCCTTAAGTATTTTTTTGAAATGACTTTATTTGGGATACGAACACAGAGCTAAATTATTTTGGATCCCATAGCAAGCTTCCTTTTAAATCTCTTTTATTTCTTCTGATTAGTCAATCTCCATTTGTTGCTAAAACATCTCCATCTGCTCTCTAACTCTTATGAGTTTCCCTTTTAAGAGAAGAGAAGCAGGCCTTGGGCTTCGAGTCTAGAGCAGAAGGGGTTTCTATTTATGGTAAGTACTGCTGATTTTCTGTTATGTTGTATTGGACCTTCTCACATACTTTCATTTCCCTGTTTCTACTTGTTGTTCCACAAGGATTCTTATTTTCTTTTTTTGGTAATTTTATTTAAGCAAATAATTGTTGCAAAGAAAATGTTAAGTAGTTCATCTATCACAAATAATGTTAAGGAAGATCTGGGACTGGCTGGGGAATTTGGGAATCAGTGTGCTTGGGTGTCCTTGGCTGTGTTACTCTGGACATCTCCCTGGCCAGCATGATGGGAGCCCTCTTCATGAAGCTGATCAGACTGATTGTCAAAGGCATTTCCAGACTTCTCAGGTATTGCAGGTAACAGCTGCATTTCTTCCACAAAAATGAAGAAAACAGAGGCACTATGTCCCAGGAAGTCTTATGTCCTGGCCTCTCACTGCTAATATCTTAACATTGTGCTAACGTTTTTACCAGGGACAATGTGTTGGGTCTTGGAACTATTCAATTTTTCTTAGATCGGCCACATCATCTTGATTATATATATTTCTTATACCTAAGTATTGCTTCAGCGGGGAAAAAAACCGCCAACCAAATGGGGAAAATCAAATGGGGTGATGATACAGACCCACTGGAGACAGATAACCAAGCTCACATAGCCAGGTTCAGTGGTCACTCTGAGATCTGGCTGTACTTCCTGGCAAGGTCTTGATGGAAAATTATTTGGGGCCTTTATGTGCAGAGAAACCTGAGAAAACCAAGTGTAGTCTGACGCCTGAAGTCCAACTGGCCCAGCTCTCCTTTCTATGATGGAAGAGCCTAAAAATAAAATAGAAGCAGCAAGTGTTAATGCAGGCATCAGTTCTCTTTCCTGGTACAGATAACACCCCTTTATTGCAAGAGTAAGTAAGCTAGAGGATAAATTGAGAGTTGCCTTTGTCCTGTCCTAGACTTTTCTGTATGAACACCAGGGCTAATTTTCTTTCCTTCAATTAGCTAGGCACAGGCATTATTGGGATTCTCTTCCCCCACCTCCAGGGATGAGAGCCAGGAGAACTGCTAAAATGACATGTGCATCCTCAATGAACTGGCCCCTTCATCATGGAACCTACAAAGGTGGTGACTCCACTCCTTCTCTCATGGACTGGAGTTGTTCTCTTGTGTGTCAAGACTCAATTTCCATCCCAAACTGTTGTGAGTCTTCCTTCCTCTCCCCTCCTGGATCTTTCCCTGAGTGACGTCATTTGAGAGGCTACATGCTGATTCTGATGGGAGATGACTTTGTGAAAGGAGGTAGCAGATTTTGAGAGAAAGGCTCAATTTGAGTACAGAGGAAATACAGACAGAATGAATTTCCCAGGCGATTTATGCCTTTGGCAAGTTGTTCTAGGGGCTTGAGAGAAAGAAGATGGGACCAAAGGGCTTTGCCTTTCAGTTTAAAAATAGCCAGCTTTGGGCTCCTCCTCTTCCTGCTCCTGTCTCCTCTTCTCACAGGGAGAGCTTTTGAAAGGGATTCCCCTCCCCCATCCCATTTTGCCTCCCCAATTCCTCCCTTCTTCTACCCCCTCTGTGACGCCAGTTCATTTGAATGGCAAGATTTTTCTGAGCTAGGATAAGTGAGATACAGGAAATCACTACTGAAAGACTTCTTTATGCTTGGTGTCATCATCACCTTAGTATGAGGGACAACTAAAAGGTCCAGTGACAAAAGCAGAGGCCTGGGCCAGCAAG
>NW_011910087.1:0-2481 GCF_000151845.1 Pteropus vampyrus | reverse complement strand
TCCTCTCTCTTTTTAAAATTAAAACAAAACAAAGCAAAACAAGACAAACCTGCTGTGTAGTGTTCCAAAATGCAAGCAATGTGCTTGAGTTGATGTTATCATCCCTTAGCACAGTTTTACCTAGATGACAGTGAAGACTATTAAATTATATGTTTGCAACTTTTACGGTAAATTTTATTCTTGGGAAGAGGGCTGGAACACTAAAGCATGAAATGGTACAGCCATACTCTGCCTAACGACGGGGATACATCCTGAGAAATGCATCATTAGGTGATTTCATTGCTGAGTAAATATCACAGTGTGTTTTCATGAACCTAGACAGTATAGCCTGCTACATACATCTAGGCTATATGATATAAGACTAATATTCCTAGGCTACAAACCTGTACAGCAAGTTACTGTTCTGAATACTGTAGGCAACTGTAACACAATGGTATTTGTATATATAAACATAGATGAGATACAGTAGAAATACGGTATAAAAGATAAAAATGGGAGCTTGCATAGGGCACTTACCATAAATAGAGCTTACAGGACTGGAAGTTGCTGTGGGTGAGTCAGTGATTGAGCCGTGAGTGAATGTGAAGGCCTAGGACATTGCTGTACACTACCGTAAACTTTATAAACACTGTACACTAAATTTATAAAACAACATGAGATTAAAGCAAGCACAGGAGGAAATGATGCCATTAAGAGACGTGGCAAACGCAAGATGTATGAGGCTGCTGCCAGTGTAACACATACTGTTTTACAGCAAACTTTTTTTTTATAACGAGAAAGAGCATATTCTAAAAGATTAAAAGTATAGTATAGTAAACACATAAACCAGAAACATAGTCATTTATTATCATTATTATATACTGCACATAATTGTATGTACTATACTTTTACACAACTGGCAGCACAGTGGGTTTGTTTATACCACAAACACATGAGTAATGTGTTTCACTGGACGTCACCATGGCTAGGATGTCACGATGGCTAGGATGTCATGGCAGCCAGGATGTCATTAGACAATAGGAAGTTTTCAGCTCCGTCATAATCTTATGAGACCACTGTCCATATATGCAATTTGTCATTGACCTGAAAATTATTATGCGGCACAAGACTATTTATTTTGCTTGGGATACTATACAGCTGGAGAGTCTTCAAGAATTAGTTAAGTTTCTCACCGGCAGTGATGGCTCTCAGGGTGGAGCTTCCACAGGCAACCTGAAGCAGGTATGTGCTAAGCCAGTGGTGCCCAACCTTTTTGGCACCAGGGACTGGTGCTCCTATGAGAATCTAATGCCTGATGATCCCAGGTGGAGCTGAGGTGGTGATGCTGACTCTGGGGAGAGGCTGTAAATACAGATGAAACTTCTCTCACTTGCCGCTGCTCATCCCGTGCTGTGCAGCCAAGTTCCTAACTGGCCACGGACCAGTACCAGGCCATGGCCTTGGGTTTGGGGATCCTTGTTCTAAGGAACAGCTCTCCAGAGCAGAAAGAGGCCTAGTCTGGGAGTCAGAATTCTTGGGTCCTAGATTAACAACTTAATACTTAGTGGTTTAGGGTTGACGATGCATTTTAACACACATTATCCCCTGGGAGGTATTTCCTCCACCTGTAGCATTCTTCCTCAGATGCTGGGTTTTATTTCACTAGTTCCCATTTACTCTTTACTTTAGGTCTTTTCTTCAGTGTCCTTTGGAGCATCTTTCTGGCACCCTTCGCACAGCTCGGTTTCTGTAGTGATCACAGTGAAGCAGGATAGATATTGTTTGTCGAGCACATCATCTCATATTCCCTTTTTGATAACGACCTCTCCTGTTCTCTGGGGGAAAATTTCCCCCCTTCTGTCTGCTAATCAAAGTGACATCCTCCCTCCACACAGGTGTTGCCAGGTAACCAGGCTGAGCCAATTATAGTGACTACCACCTGGCATAGTGATTAGTCCGTAGATAGGCGTGTGAACTAAGTGAGGCCAATCAGTCTTCTCTGTTATTCATCCAGAGAGATCTTGAGCGTGTGTGTCCTTCTGATGGAGCTGTTAAGCCAGAAGCATGTACGTCTAGGGATACCGGAGGCTATCTTCCTTAGCAGCATTGAAGAAGACTATCAGCATAAGGAGAAAGAAGGCACAGCACAAAGGGGAGTGGTGGTGAGTAATGGAATAAGAACGAGAACTCTCTTTAGAAATATACACCACATGCCATAAAATGGACACTTTTAAAGTGTACAGTTTTGTGGTTCTTACTTTATTCATGGATCTGTGCAGCCATCACTATGATCTAATTCCGGAACATCTTTGTCACTCTAAAAGGAAACTGTAAACTTCAGCAGTCACTCCCAACTTCCCCCTCCTCATAGCCCCTGGAAACCGCTAATCTACTTTCTTTCTCCATGCGTATGTCTGTTCTGGATATTTCATGTAAATGGAATCATACAGTATGAGGTCTTTCTGCCTTTCTTCTTTCACTGGGTATAATGTTTTCCAGGTT
>NW_011910086.1:0-2358 GCF_000151845.1 Pteropus vampyrus | reverse complement strand
TTTTTTTTGCAAGTTTTTGGTAATTAAGAACTTTAATATGGTTGTTCTCTATGGCATGTATGACAGTACTTTGGTTTGAAGAATATCTCTCTGGTTGGTACCAGAAACTTGATCTTTGCCTTTCAAAACTCACAGTCTGGCTAAATAAAGATATATAGATAGTAATGTTCAAATTATCTAGCTTCATGGAAAATAACAAAGTTTTGTATATTGGAGAGAGATAATCCCAAATTATAGCTAATATATATTTTTGAAATTAAGAACATTATTTTTTACCATATACATATTTGGCTAATATTAAAATTGAGTGCACTTTTCAAAAGCACATAACTTTTTTATGTACAGTACAATGGAGTGAAGCAGGTTAAAACTTCTTAGGTAAAACGGACAGCCTGACTAATCTGTAAATAATAACATGTATTTTCAACTAAATGCAAAGTATTTTATGGATTCATAACCCAATCAGCTTTGAAAATACTTATTTGCTCAGTTAACCATAAGCCAGGTAAGGATTTATGTGTAGAAAACAGATATTTTTCATTTTTATATTATAAAATTCCCAGGAGTAGGAAAGACTTCTTTTTTAAAGCAATTTTAGTACTTATTTCTAAAGTTTTTAGAGCTTTTACATATGCATTTTATTATGTTTGTCAAACAGTTTCATTAAAATTTATGAAAATGTCTGAGTAAAAGTGCATGTTCTTAACTTTGTAAACTCTTCAAAGCATTCTAAAATTGTAAGAAACCTGAGCTTTCAGGTCATGATAAAAAGGCTGCAACTGTATGGCTTCTGGAAGTTAAGATTTTTTTCCCCCTAATTAAAAAATAATATAGATGCTAAAAAAAAATATAAAGTATAAAGAGTAATAAAATCAGCCATAATCCCACACTCATAGATGTCCACTGATATTTTTTTTAGTTCCAACTTTTTTAATACAAATATTCATATATGTAAAAAACAACTTATAGTAGTGCTCCATTTTTAAAAACATATTTCAGGAGCATTTCCCATTATTTAGATCATCTTTAAACACGGTTTTAGTTTTCTATGGCTACTATAACAAATTAATACTGTAAAAAATGACAACAAACTAAGTGGCTTATGACAACATATAGTTTATTTTCTTAGAGTTCTAGACATCACAAGTCTGAAATCATTTTTGTTGAGCTAAAATCAGTGTGTCAGAGAGGCTGAGCTCCCTCCAGAAATGCTAGGGTAGAATATGTCTCCTTGCCTTTTTCAGCTTCTAGAGCTGCATTCCTTATATTCCTCGGCTCATGGCCCCTACCTCCAACTTCAAAACCAGCAGCACAGATAACATCTTGCTTCAGTGTCACGTTGCCTTCTTCTGTTGCCCAATCTCTCTCTGCTTTGCTCTTAGAAAGATACTTATGATTACATTTAGGGCCCACCCAGATAATCTAAGATAATCTTGCCTCAAGATCCTTACGTTAATCATATCTGCAAACTTCCTCTTGACGTATTAAGGTGACGTATTCACAAATTCCAGAGATTAAAACCTGGTCATCTTTAGAATATCTTATTCTGCCTACCACTATCGTCTTTATTGGTTTTATAATATTTCATCTTTTGACTATTTCAGTATTTATTAACAATTGCCTTTGTTTTGTATCTTGTGTTTTTCCCCCCTGATATTATGCTATTATAAGAAATTCTGAGGTTAATTTCCATATACATATATTTTTTATGCACATACTTGATTATATTTGTATAAATCCTAGGATGTTAATTTATGGTTCAAATATATGTTTGTATGTGTGTGTATTATATGTGTACACATACACATTTATATGTATGTGTCTGTGTCTGTGTGTTTTTGTTCTCCAGATTGCTTTCCAGAAAGTTGGTAGAGAGAACTTAGCTCTCACCGTCATCAAGTATTATTTTTTTTTAATCTTTGCCACTTAAATGGGTAAAAATATCTGATTGATGTTTTATTTGCATTTTTATAACTAGTTAGAGTGAACCCTTCGTGCCTAACATATTTATTCCCCTATGAATTAATATTTCTTTTAAAGTTTTCATTGGTATAAAATGACATAACAATCGATATAGATACTAAAGTCTGCTTGAGAACTCCTTGGCTAAAAATATTGTGTCTTCAGTGATATATTGTCCTCGATTTGTGTGATAATTTCAATCAACTTTAACAATGGAGTACAATTTTGATTGTTATAGAAGCGCATGGTTTCCACCTTTGTCTGTATATACTCCCTATATGGTACTTAGATGGAAACTCTTACCTCTTATTTTAATGGGATAATTTTTCATAACTTTAGATGTCTGACCTGGAAAAGTATTCAAGAGAAGAACTGATAAATTAACCTTAATCCTAT
>NW_011910085.1:0-2068 GCF_000151845.1 Pteropus vampyrus | reverse complement strand
TACTAATTCATCTTTCAGGATGCTAAAGGAATTAACCACATTTGCAGACAATAAACTTAATTATCTGTCTCTCTAACCAGACAATAAGCTTGGAACGCCAGCACCAAGAGCACACCTGAGATTTAATAGGCATTCAATAGTAGCTTGTTTCATTTACATTTGAAAATTAATGTATAATCATCATTTTCCCATGTCATTTATAATAATGAAAAAACTCATACACAGAATAAAGTTCTGACAATAGGGAATTGGTTAAATAGTCCATATGATGAACTGTTAAGTAGCCACTACAAGTGGCGTTTATAAGGATGTTTTATGATCTGGAAATGTGAAAATGATTACGTTAAAAAAGCAAAGTACTAAATTGCATGAAATAGATGCATGCAAAATATTGATCTATGGAGAAGTAAATGAAGAAAATGTATCAAACTATTTACTGAGGTTCTCTCTAGGGGTTGGGATTTTTTTTATATACATGTATGTTTTAGTGCATGTTTTACTACAAAAGTAATGTTTCTTTTTAAAATTTATTGGGGTAACATTGGTTAAGAACATTATATAATTTCAGGTGTACAACATTATGATTTGACATCTGTGTACTCTATTGCATACTCACCACTTGAAGTCTAGTTTCCTTCCATTACCAAATATTTGACCCCTTTTACCCACTTTGTCTCCCTCCAAAAAGTAACATTGCTAATTAGAACAATTCTGCCTAGATTGGAAGACATTTTTTCAAAGCTGCTAATTCTCTTCCCTCCTAAACTCCCTCCCATCTGTCCTCTGAAGTAACCTGAACAGTTTGACATGTATTTTCACTTCCTTCTCTGACATCGATGTGTATCTGTTCACATGTTACAAAAAAAGACCTTACTGCTTTGAAACTATAAAATATTATACTCTATAAACTTTAAGTCTCTATAGAACTTACGCTAGAATTGCTCTTTGCCCTCTAAGAATCTATCACAGACATCTTTCTAGTTCATGTCCACAATTCATTCTTATTAATAGCTGACAGATTCCAGGGTATGGGGTTTCCATAAACACTTCCTTAATTATGGACATTCAGGTTATTTACAGTTTCGTGCTTTTAAAATTATTTTTAAGTCCCTGGATATATATCTTTACATACTCCTGCCTTTGTGCAGAATAGTTTACTAGAAGTGAAATTTATAGGCTGAATGACACACAGGCATTTTCAATTTTTATAGGTTCTGCCAGGTATACTTTCCCAAGAAGACGTACCAATTCATATAGTGCGGTGAGTTTTTATTTTTCCTGCTTCTTTAACTTTCTCAAGTTTTACATACTTAGTACATATTCCTTTTAAAATCAGGGGAAAAGTCTAAGGGGAGAAAAAAGATTTCTAAATGACAGTGAGCTAGACTCTCAATGTCTCTGTCCTGGTTCCTGGGCAGTCTCCCCACCCCCAGTGCCCACCCCCAAGCCCATTTCTTGAAAAGTATTTGATAAAATCCAAGCATGGTTACTCCCTTGCTTCTGGTGCAATTTTATATAGCATTTAAACTTAAAAACTTGGGAGGAAGTTCTTGATATACTATTAAGTGAAAATAGCAGATTTCAAAATTTCATTCTAACAGCAACCTATAAAACTATATTTGAGTAGAAGGTAATATAGAAATATAAAACCCACACAGTGGTGAGGATAGGAGAACCAAAGAGTACTGGGCTTATCCTGTGTCCCAACTCCCTCTGGATTCTCTGTGTGTCTAGTCTGGGACCTAACCTCTCTGATCATCTTTCCTCATCAGTCATTGAAAATAATAATGTCACCTGCTCATGAGGCTTTTGGGAGGAATAAGATGAGGCTAGGTAGGTGGAGTACAGAATCAGGCTCTGACAAGCCCTGGGTAAAGTAACTATGTTTGTTATGTCATGTAAGATGGATCAAGTAAAGACAATAGAGCTTATTTGTTACTGTCATCTAGTCGCAAAAAAAAAAAAAAAAAAGAAGAGAGAGAGAAAGAAAGAAACGAAAAGAAAGAAAATATACAAAAATATCCCAAAAGGGTGAATCTCAGCTTCTTAGCATGACAGCCAGATTTAA
>NW_011910084.1:0-2977 GCF_000151845.1 Pteropus vampyrus | reverse complement strand
TAAAGATAAAAGTAGTCCTTGATGAAACTAGGATAACCTTTCAATTTACATGCCATTCCTTTAAATAATCTGATAATAACTCTTGATAATAACTGGCTCTAGTTAGGGACTTGTCCTAGTTATTTTTGTTTTTGTTTTTTATTCATATGTGCTTTTAAATTTTATTTTATTTATGCAACTGATATAACATGTTTTAATCAGGAGAGAAAATTTTAAATACTACTTAATAAACACACATTGTTTTCTTAGATATATCATAGCTTATCTTTTCCTATTCATTTAGTTTATATATTAATATATACACGTAAAGAAAAATTTGGTTGGTCTTAATTAGTAATGTGTTCATTCAGCTGCAAATAAGAGAGACTTACAGCAATAAAAATAGGCTTTATTTTTCTCACATAAAGAAATGGGAAAACAAAAAGTTAATGTCAGAATATTAATGGTTTTTTTTAAATGTAGGTCTTACTTATGATAGTAATTCTAGTGTTTTATTAAAAATAAATTCTTCAGAATTAATTTTAAAAGTAGAATTAAAGTTTTATTTTTTTAAATAAAAATCTATAAAGAAAAATAGAAACATGTATATATGTGTGTGTATATATATATATATATTCTCACATTCTCTTGCTTGTCTCTTCATTTATTGTAATATGTTTTTGAGTAGCTGAATGTTTTAACTTTGATAAAATCTAATTTATTATTTTTTTCTTTAATATTTCTTCCTTCTGCCCTTTCTTCTTCTCTCCTGCCTGCCCACCTGCCTGTCTGCATTTTAAAGATATTCTATTATGTTCTGGCCTACATTGTTTCTTGTGAAAAATGTACCAGTTATTCATACAGCACATTTATATATTCTTATAAATTTTTAAGCACAAAATTGTTAAATATTAATCAACATTCTAATATAAATTATTAGCTGACGCATTAGTCCAGCTGCTTCCACTGATGCTTGCCCTGCTGTCAAGGAAGACCTCATGGATATCTCCTCTAATATAGCTGGTTTGCTGAGGTTCAGTATTGCTTTTTTGTCTTAAGAGGAGCATTTTCTTTTTCTTTTTTTCTTTTTTTTTAGGCAAGGCAACCCTTGGTTGACCTCACAGATTGCAAGGACTTTGTCAGCTTACAATGCCTTATTTTTTATTTTTTATGCCTACAGTACCGGGTTTTCCTAGGTGGTCTCCCATCCAACTACTAACCAGGCCCGACCCTGCTTAGCTTCTGAGATCAGACAGGATCGGGCTTGTTCAGGGTGGCATGGCTGTAGACTAAGAGGAAGCACTTTCAGAACCACCATTTCCAGCAGCTCTTCTGATCTTTGCAATGGTACTGAGCTGCAGCAGCTTTGATTTCTCTTCCACCAACCCAGAAAGGTTCTTATGTATCCCATTCCCCAATGAAGAGCTCATCTGTCTGATCTCTTCCCCTGAGTTAATGATGACCCTTTCTAGATGACCCTTTCTAGGTGAGTAGAAATGGATGGAGGTATAGCAGGTGAAGGAGGTCAGAGGTAAAGGAAACTGTGAAGACTTGTGGTGAGGTATCAGAGATGAGTGGGAAGGGAGGAAATTAAAGAATGGGAGGGGAAGGAAAGATTAGGAATAAAAACAGAAAGATTAGGAATAAAAACAGCATCTGAAATAGCAATACCCCAACAAAATACAAATGTTTTGATATGAAAGCAATGAATTTACAATACAAAAAATTACTTGAATCATGGGTGCTGAGAACAATACTGTGATTACTACATACAAAGTCTCAAGATCGGCATTGCTGTTGCTGAAGTAGAGTGAAGCCATAGCTAGCATTCACTGTAAGAGATGGCTAGAGCTTCTGGAGTAAAGTCTGTAATCATGGCAAGAAGAAAGACATAAGGGAAGCTTTTAGCTACACTGAGGAGAAATAAAGTTGGAAATCACTCACTGCAGAGTGACATCGGACTTAGCCATTATCACCTGCCAGTGTGGAAAGCAGTCAACTCTCCAGCCACATTCAGTGTAGTATACTTATTGGTTTTGACAAATTCTGGTGGGTACACTGTAACATGGTTCAATCTGCGTTGAATTTGCAATATTTGACTTGCTATGAATTGGTATTTTCTAGTCAGCTTTTTAAAAAGGGATTACATAGCAAGAAATAAAATCTTGTATTTACCCACATTGTTTTCATTTCCATTTCTCTTCATTCCATTGGGTAGATTTGTGTTATCATCATCTAATGTGGACTTCCTTCTGCTTGAAAGACATTTTTTTTCTCTTAATGTTCCCTGTCTCTTTGTTTTCCCTTTCTGGCACTCATACAGATATTTGTACTTGTATTTATATTCTCTAAATCACTTGAATTATTAAATTTTCCCTTTTCTTTATTTTTTCTTGTTGTCTTTTAGGGTAATTCCTCAACATAACATTTGAACTCATTAATTTGTAGTTTACCTGTATCAATTCTATTATAAATCTCATACACGAAGTTCTTTCTTTAGACTATTTTCATGTTTAATATTTTCAATTAGTTCTTCTGTTAACAATTAACAGTTTTTGTTTGTTCCTGCTCTATATTATTATTTATCTTTGAGAATTTTTTAAATTTTATTTTGGCTCATCTATTAATATTACTTTATTTAGTATAAGTTTTTAGTTTGTTATATTTCATTTAGACCGGTGTTCTACTCAAAAGTCTCATAGATTTTCCTGGGAGCAAATTTTCCTAGATAAATCAGCTAGCTTAGGTGATGTTATTCCAAGATATGGGGTGAAAGAGTTCTTCAACTTAGGGAGTGGGTGATGTAGGAACAACTGCAAAGCTAATGACCCATTTGTTCTAAATTTGTTCTGACACTTTTCCGTTTGACCACTTCTATCACCAGGTAGCTCACTCTTCATAAAACCAATACTTTTATGACACCACTTTGCCTTGCGGGTATGAGGGTGAAGAGGAGGAACTTTTGGTTCTGCCTGTACTTGTTTTTATCTGCTCACCC
>NW_011910083.1:0-2446 GCF_000151845.1 Pteropus vampyrus | reverse complement strand
TCTCTAAATTTTAGGAGATCATTAGAAAATAAACTTTAGAACAAGAGAACTCTCACAAATGTGAGCGCTACTAGGAAAAAACTGAAAAGTAAGCAAATTTACTACTGAATCTCATAACACCTATCACTTTGGATTGTGACTTCTTTTAAATTTCCATCCCAATGGTTGAGTAACAACATATTTGATCTGTACTCACTTTTGTTTGAAGAGAGATT
Organism: Pteropus vampyrus; assembly: GCF_000151845.1. Lineage (NCBI taxonomy): Eukaryota > Metazoa > Chordata > Mammalia > Chiroptera > Pteropodidae > Pteropus > Pteropus vampyrus. The sequence continues at coordinate 2,231 of NW_011910083.1, read as the reverse complement.
CCTCATCCAAACTCAACTTTTTACGCATGGTTCCCTCGATCTCAGCTGCTAAAGATTCCTAAAAAAAAGAGTTTGAGATTCCTTTAGTGATTATGTAAGAAGGCTGTTAGAAAAGAAATGAATTGTCCTTAAATTAACAGTCTCCAGAATCTAGTACTTTTGGTATTATAATAAAAGAAAATACAAAAAAAAAAAAAGAACATAGAAGAAAAAAAGAGAAATTCTGGAAATGTAACTTTTAAACAAGGACCGACTACTTTCTCGTGGTATATTTTTACAGGAAAGCAATGGCAAAAACCAATATGATAAATAGAAAATATTACATATGCAGACACACAAAAATAAAAGGTGTGAAAAGCTATAATTCTAGATGTTAACAGTAATTCTGTGGAGGTCAAGAGTTGATGGTATTTAACAAGTTCTTTTCGCTTCTCTATAACTTCTGGCTTTTCTATAATAAACATGTATAGCTTTTATAATATAGAAAAGTCATTAAATCAAAAGTGAGCAAGCTTCCCCCTCCCCTGGTCAGGAATGAGGCTATAACTAGCATGGGTGGCATGCTCAGTGGGGCTGAGATGACAATGACTGGGATTGGAGGTATTGGTGTGAACAATATGGATGGAAAGACAGATATCGATGTGTTTGTGTGGGTGTATGTATGAACATCTATCTGTTTCCTAGGTCTACCTAATGAAAGGGTCTGGAAGCAATAATACTCTAGTAGCAATGTACACACAGCACCCAGATCTTGAATTTTTTATACCATTCCTCGTGAAAAGCAACCAAAGCAACTTGGAGAAATGGCTGATTTCAGGACTGGGACAATTCAAATATCAAATAAAAAATACTAATAAATTACAATCCATTGACTAAAATAGGAATCCATGGGTCCATACTGAAATAAGTCAATGAACAAATGAATAAATGAGACAGAAAAGCTCTAACCCACAAAAGATTGCCAATTAATAAATGTTGAAAACATGATGAAATTAGAAAATCACCACCTGGCAATTATCACAGTATTACAGCGATGTCAATTTCCTGACGTTGATGATTGCAGCACAGTTATGTAGGAGAGTGTCTTTGTTTTTAGTAAATACACCCTGAAGTACAAAGGGGTAATATGGTGTATCTGCCATTTACTGTTAAATGGTTCAGAAGAAAATAAGAGAATGATACAGTATATGTAATAAAATGTTAAAAATTGAAGAATCTAGGTGAAGGATATATGAGAGTTTTTTGTACTATTTTATTCTAAATTTAAAATTATTTCAAAATAAAAAAGTTAAAAAACAAATTCTGGCCCCATAGTCTTCAGAAAATCTACTATAATTTATAGTTTCAGTCTTTAAAAAAATTTCACAGGATTGCATGTAAATGTTTAAGAACTAGATTTTTAAAATAAGTCTTTGAACCAATATTATAAATTTTAGCATAAACTCATAAGTTTTCATTAATTTCTTTAATTCAAAAAATGCTGTTTATTGAAGAGTTAAATAAACATGATTCCTGCCCTCAAGGGGCTACTTTCTTTGGGGTTCATCTTATGTATTACAATAAATGTGCATGGTCATCTGTTAGAAAGAAGGTTACAATAAATTAGAGCATTTAGGTAGATGTACATATGCAAATTAAGGCCTAAATCAGTAATTGAATTCCAGAAACAAGGAAAATCCATGTTATCTCTTCTTAAGATGCTTTACGCCATCAGAAACCATATTGCTCTCAGAACAATCTAATCCTAAACAAGCATCCTTAAATACATAACATCTTTCTCAGTTCCTTACTCCAGAAAAAGCTCCACATGACTGGGAGTACAGATGAGCAGCAGGGCCAGATCTACTACGAAGTTCCTTTATTTCTTCTTGAGATTCATGTAACATTCCCAGACACTCCATATTCCTGTCTTGTAACTCATGCAGCTGAAAGAGAGGATGATAATTAGCATACTTTATTAAATTCTCATATAAAAACATCCATTGGGATAAATATTAATTTTATACTGAGGACTAGCTAAGTTTATGAATATAATCCGTTTCAATACAAAGACTCTGAAACAAACTAAGCAAGGGCGGGGTGTGCGGAGAGAGGGAGAGAGGGAGAGAGAGAGAGTGAGAGAGAGAGAGAGAGAGAGAGAGAGAGAGAGAGAGTGAGTGTGTGTGTGTGTGTGTGTGTGTGTGTGTGTGTGTGTGTGTGTATGTAATTTTAAGCTGCTAGAATTAGGGGTA
>NW_011910082.1:0-2547 GCF_000151845.1 Pteropus vampyrus | reverse complement strand
TGTGTGTATATGTAGAGAGGGAGACAGAGAAAGAGAGAGGGAGAAGGGGAGAGAGGGAGAGAGGAAGTGGGAGAAGAGAGGGAGAGATTGAGAGAGAGACACACATCCACTGGGAACTTTATTCTCATGACAGATTCCAAAATTGCTGGCCAAATAGGTAAAAACAAATACAGCTTTTTCTAAACTGTTTAATTACTTTACTTTTCACATCTACCAGCAATACATTGAGAATATCTTTATGAGAGTATCTGTTTCTCCATCTCTTCTCTATACCCGACTCATTGCTATTTTTAGCTCTTAATCTGATGATGAAAAATGAGAAAAATGATCTCAATATTATTTTCATTTTATATTTCCTAACTAGTCAAGATGTAAAGATATTACAGTATAGTTACAGTTTACTTTCTACTAAATATTCGTTATACTAGTTGCTTGTTTTTCTATTTGGCTGTGTTATTATTTGTTAAGTTGTAAAGCTCATGATGTAATAGTGTCAAGGGCTGTGAAGATCTGAGGCTTTACCCTATTTGCAAGCTAACAATTAGTCTGCTATGGTTTTGTGGACAGAAGGTACAAGATGCTGCTTCAGAGACAAAGGGCATTATTTCTCACAACACAGGAGGCATCATTAGCATTAGCATATTTACAGCAATTCCCCTGCCTCCAAGTCCCTGAGGGGTGTCCAGATGGGTCCAGAGGATGCCTGCACATGCAGTGGGTTGTGCTAGAAGAAATCTAAGCCAAAAGCACACCCTGCCCTTTGCTCTAGAGAGAGACTCTATCTGTGTCTTCCAAGTATATGCTATTCACGCATTATTGAAAAGATAGTACTAAACAAATGGCAGTTAACACCTATCTTATAGGATGTGCAAAAACACAAAAGACCCATTGAGAATTGTTTTCCAGCTCTTAGCTAAAACAGGCATTTATCGAATATATTGTGTATTTTTTCTCCCAATCACCACTTATAATAGCATTTGTATTTTTTCTCTGTTTGTCTGTTCTTATGTTGCTTGGTCTTATATGTGTACTATTCTCATGTTAAATTTAGTATAATAACATGGAAACAATGTCCCTAATTTTGGATACAAATTATTGTTTTGCTTCTGATCGAAATGAAAACAGATATTATCTAATTGCTGTTTATGAAACATATGTCCATTATTTTTGTTTTGTTTTTTGCCCTGAGGAATAAAAGACATAGAAAGGGAGGTCCCATAGGGACTTTTGCCCAATAAAATAAAAATTTAAGGTTCATAACTCTTTTCTATCAATGTAATTGCTGTAAATTCAGAGAATTAGCAACATCAGGATCATGCATAAAGGAAGACATAGAGGCTGGGACAGGTCTATATTTTGTGAAGATTGAAGCTTCTGTAACTTGGGAGGCGGGTGGGGTATGCTTGAAGTGTAAGAATACAAAATTACAGGCACAACATCGCCCTGGTCTGTACAAATTTATACAGCCTGTACAAATGTGAGGTCTTGAAATGTCAGCTAAGCTTCTTTAACTTCACAGTAAATCTGCTCTCTCTGGTAAAGGATGTGAAAAAGAAGGTTGAAGCCAATCATGATATGAAGTTTTGCTTTACTCCTGCTTTATTAGCTTAGCTAAATATGCACCATTGGTCTCTCACAGATATTTCATAGCCTCTGGCCTTCCTGACCTTGGATTATGCTGAGCTGCAGTTCCAGATGAATGATGTTTTGTGGGTATATGCACTGAGTGCAAAAATGATCACATCAGATCCAGTAGGATTACCTCAGTGCTGGGGGGTAGGAGAATACCACAGCAATTCATTCTGTCAGGTGCCTTCCTGTGACCTCTAAAGTATTTGTAAGGGAGAAATTACAGCAATTCCCCTGCCTCCAAGTCCCTGAGGGGTGCCCAGATGGGTCCAGAGGATGCCTGCACATGCAGTGTGCTAAATGGATTTGGAAGGTAAAGAAGGCAAGCAAAGAGATGTAGAAAAAAGTATCAGAATATAAGGAATGATATTTAGGAATGTGCATGAAATGAATCGGGATAAAGCATTTTCAGACAGCCTTAGTTTCTCCTATTTCATCTTTCTGGTTGTTTATATATGTGCCATATATATAAATGAAGAGCAACTGGAAGAGCTGCCCCTTTTTTTGAGTTGTCTCAGTCACTTGGTTCCTGTTTCATAGTTAGCTTTAAAAAAAATAAATATTAATTTATGTCTAATATTTGTATGGCATTCTATGAACCACTGTCACAAAGATATTACAACACTCTCTACCCTTACTGAGTTTGCAGTCTTCCTATAGAAATAAAACCAGTGCACAGATAACTCCAATACTAGAAAGAATATGCCTAGTGGCATGAGAAAGCAATATATGGTTATTTGAGTTTAAAGAAGAAATATTTTTTAGAGGGAGTAGCATTTAAGATGACACCCGAATAATGAGGTTGTCTGCAATACAGACACAGAAAGTGTTTTAGGCAGATGAAGGGGCAAAGCCTGGGGTGGGTATGGAGGGTGCAGAAAATTGCAAGGAATAGGAATTGGTCCAGTTTTAGTTTGA
>NW_011910081.1:0-1870 GCF_000151845.1 Pteropus vampyrus | reverse complement strand
CTATAGACATTTAGTAGTTTCATCAATGTTTCCCATTAAAAGAGGAGAAAAGAAAGGTGCATTATTAAACAACAAAGGAGAACATTTTATTTAGAGAATTTAGACAACAGAGGAGCTATAGGTAAATCAGAGAATGGGCCAGGTAATCTTCAAACTTATTTATGCATTTAGAGAATTTTCAGGTGTGACCTTGGGCAAGCCCCTTAAACTCTCTACGGCAGCAATCTCTTGATCTCTAAAACAAAGTAACAGCTATAGGACCCACCTTGTAGGGTTTTAGCAGGATCACATGGGATAATACATGAAAGTGCTTTGAAACTATAAAGAGTTTAGTCCAGGAAAGTATTTTTATCTTTTGCATTAAGCAACTGACATTTAGCTAACCAAAAGAAATCTGTTTTCAGGTTTTCTCTTCAATTTTAGAGATGTCTACTCAAAAATAAATTCACCAAATGTTCACTTGGAGATAGAAGTTATAACACAAGTAATAACAAAACAAAGTAAGGCATTCCCAAGATTTAAAAATTGCTACTGTTAGCCAACTTTCTTAAAGCAATTTAATTACTGTACAACTACCAAATATGTAGCACTTTAAAAAAGCTCTTTCATGTCTTGCAAGTCTTCTAGAAAAAGTAAGTTAAAAGATATTTCCAGTGGTAAGAGACAGCTGCACAGACTGATGACATGTTACATGAATTAATCAGGAGGAGCACAAAAATCCTGTGCAGTGACTCCTCATTCATCACCCCACAAAGATAAGAAATCTTACCAGTGCAGTATATCCTTTCTGCAAGGTGGCTAAAGATCAGTTATGAGTCCTTAATGAATTATCATTTAAAAAAATCCATATACTTATGACTATCCATATGCATAGGAAATTAATAAAGATTATTCTCTTAAATTATCTCCTGCCAGAAGAGGACTTTTGCTACAACATTCATTTTCAGAATGATTTCCAAAAGCCTACCATAGACATCTTTCCTAGGCCCAACTTCTTCATTATGCCAACAACTTTTCTGTAATGTTTGTAAAGGACATTATGATTTCTAGAACTGCTGAGCCAATCAACTGTGAACCAAGGGGTTAAACCCGATAGAGAGTTTAAAAAATTTCCAAAGGGTAAAGATTTGATAACTCTGGAATTTAGTTTACTTGGCAAGTTTAAAGAGACACGGTTTAAAATTATTATGAAAATAACAACTAAATTTTAAGTTTAATTAAATAAATTCATATTGTCTTGTTCTCAAGTAAAATGGTTTAAATTTCATTTTTGTTAGAATTACCTGGAAATAAATGAAGCAGTGTAACCAATGTCGAAAATAATAGTCTTACAAAGGTTTATTTGTAATCTACATTTTAAAAATAGCCAGCAGGGGCCTCCATTAAATGAGGCCATGACAGGTAGGAGGTTGTTTATATAATTCAATTAATCTTCACAACCACCATGTAGATAGTAGTCTCTTACTGTCTACTGAAGGAAACTGGGGCTCAGCAAGGTTAAGTGCTTGCCTATGGTCTTCATTGAAGCCAGAGTCGAGGTGGCTTTCTATACCAGCCTGCTTGTTTCTATAATGTGTGCTCCACTCTTCACATATTACAAGTCATTTTTCACACTCCTGTGTTAGTTAGGGGTTAATTAACCAATTTGCTGAGTCCAGAAGAGAAAAAGGAATTTATTAGCAATGAAAACTGAGTTATTTCCAGTTAGTATTTACTTGTGTGAAAGAAGATGGTATTTGAAAAAGAAAATAACATGTATGAAACTAACTCATAATATACTTTTTCTTTAAAATAAAGCTCCCCAGTGCAAACATGCTGTAAGGAGATAGAAAAATAATGCTGATATAAATAATGCAACAAAGTAAACCAA
>NW_011910080.1:0-2153 GCF_000151845.1 Pteropus vampyrus | reverse complement strand
TACTGATAAGCCCTCATACACGCAAATTGGTACAGCCACTATGGAAAATAGTATGGTGGTTCCTCAAAAAACTAAGAATTGATCTACCATATGATTCAGGAATCCCTTGACTGGGTATTTACTTCCTAAGACTTGAAAGCATATATCTGAAAAGATATTTGCGCACTAATGTTCATAGCAACATTATTCATGGTGGCCAAGACATGGAAGCAACTGAAGTGTCCTATGATAGATGATTGGGTAAAGAAGTTGTGGTACACATATATAATGAACTATTACTCAACCATAAGAAGAGATGAAATACTGCCATTTGAGACAACATGGATGGACTTTGATATAATTATGCCAAGTGACATAAGCCAGACAGAAAAAGTTGAAAACCACATGATATCACTTATATATGGGATCTAAACCTAAAAGCAACACACAATGAGGACAAACAGAGACATGGACAATGGACTAGTGGTTATCAGAGTGGAGTGGGGAGGGAGGAGGGAGGATGGAGAGAAGTAGATGGGGTAAAAGGGGTCAAATATGTGGTGACAGAAAGAAATCTAACTATGGGCAGTGAACACACAACGCAGCATATATATGCCTTACTGTTAAATTGTACACCTGAGATTTACTGAATTTCATTAACCAATGTCACCATAATAAAAAAAAAAGTGGTGTCAAAATAGTTAAGGAGTGAGGCTTCAGTTTGTTCCAGTTCAGTATATTATATTTGCAATGCTTTACATTCCATAGATACTTGTGAGTGCAGCCGAGATGTCTGCTTAATTTGGAGTTTTAAAAGAAAAAGTGAATTAGATTTAGTTTAACATCAGAGACATTTCTTTCTCCCCCAGGCCAATTTAGTGAGGCCAAAGTTGATGAAGTAATGCTATAATACTATTATGTACTTTTCAAAATTACTTTGACATTTGTGGGGTCTTCTGTGTGGTTATGAAGGCCTAATTATTATACTCTGAAGAGATCAGAGAAGTCATATGATTTAAACCCTCATTTTATGAGTGAGGAAACTGATGCCCACAGGGGCTTAAGTGACTTATTCATGGTCACAGTGCTGGTGAGCTAAGGAATAGCCAGTTATCACTTTACTTACTTTTAGTTTTTATTTTGGAGACTTTTATTAAAAATAACCATCCACATTTTCTTTTAGGCCCATATTTATGAGGTATTGAGTGTTCTTTTGGTTATTCATTCGAAAATATTTATTAATCTTCTATTATGTACTGGGCACTGGGTTAGGCACATAATCTGTATATAGTAGCAAAAAATATATACATGGTTTCTACTCTCATGGAGCCTACAGTTGATTTATGGATATTTATCTTGTTATAATATGAATCATCATAATAAATTACTTGTTGGCAACTTATTGCATGCCAGGCACTGTGTTATACAAATATAAAAGCAGAAGCTGAGTACTGTATACATCTTCTCATTGAATTAATGTTAGGAGAACCCTGTAATAAAGGTGCCTCTAACACCAACCATGAGGGTAATTGCGATAAGACTCCATAGGCCTGATGGGTGGTACATGAGGCCGAGTCAGTTTTGTTCTCCAAAGGCCATTGGACTAAGAGTTAGAAATATAGGCTATTAATAATTGAGCTAGTGAAGCCAATTATTCACTTAGCTAATTAATTTTTCAGAGCCTTAAATTTCCTTTAGTCTCAGAAAACTTTGTTAGTAAAAACTTGAACTTTGAAAGCTGAAAGATGTGATTTGAATCCTGTTTTTTTTTTTTTTTTCTGTTTACTAGTTGTGTAACAAATTCATGGAGGAATAATAGCCTCCTTATGGGGTTGTTTAGAGGATAAAATGGAGTAACCTACATAGAGTATGGGATGTTTATTCCCTTCCTGCCATATCTGTAACTCGAGGATAATATTGCCCAATCTATCCACCATTCAGGATTGTGATTGTCATGGAGACAATGAAGGCGAAAGGGCACTGTAAACAATGGAGCATTATTGCTATCTTGTTATGTTTATGGAGGGATTTTTTTTTAAGTTTATTTAGTTATTTTAATATAAGCTTTCTCTTAAAGTATAATATGCATACAGAAAAGTATACACATCATTAGTATACAACTCTATTAATTTTCACAAAGTAAATATACCCAGGCAACCAGAACCCACATCATA
>NW_011910079.1:0-2473 GCF_000151845.1 Pteropus vampyrus | reverse complement strand
GGACAAATAGAAAGCTACAAAACAGAAACTCTCATCTTTACAACGGGGGGAAAAAAAAACAATAGGGAGCAAATTAACAACTTTTCGAGAGTCGATCTGATATTTGAGGTGACCTCGATAGTCACCAAATGGACATTCCAAAACCTAGACAGATAAAGACACCTGCAGGGAGACCCAGGTGTCGGCGTCAAGTACGGCAGTAACAACTCTACATGAGGCAGGGAGAAATAGAGACTGAAAAAAATCTAAGGGGATATTTTGATAAAGAGAGGGATTATTGAATAGTTTTTAAAAGACTCCCCCCTCCCAGATTACTAACATTCAAGGGAAAAAAATAATGATTATACGATATCATATAACACCTCGACTGGGTGATGGATAATATCTGTATTCAGATATGATGTGTTGAGAACACGCTATCTCTTATGTAATATTCTGAATGTAAATGCATAACCTGATCAAACCATGAAGGAACGTCATACAAACCTCAAATGCAAAATATTCTGTTCTCCAAAAATGCCAATGTCATATTAGACTAAGAAGAATTAAAACATAAACCTTCTAATAGTTTTGTTGAGCATAATTTTGTCCTCCGGTATGGATAGGATAAAGTTAAATTTAATTTAATCATTGCTCACTTTAGAAGAATGGATGTAGATTTATAAAGTCCGAATTCATAAAGTTTTATTGTATGAAAAATGTCATGATATTGTATTGTGATATAACAAATCCAGCCAACTTAAATATACTACAGAAAACAATTAAATCAAGACTTTCTTATTTAGCAGACGCTTTTAGTTCAGTTAACGATAACATCTTTTTTTTTTTTTTTTTGCCTGTTATCTTGTTTATTTTTTCAAATGTGGGATGGGTACAGTTGGGAGATCTGGGGTTAAAAATCACATGGCAAATTCTCATTTCATCTAGCGGAGGAAAAGAAGATGGATATAGCACAAATCACTATGTACAATTTATGAAGAGGTAAAGGTAATTTAATATTATTATGAAAAATACCTGTATAATGGAATCATTTGGGCTATTACGGCAGATCTAGAAGTATAAAATAATGTGAAGAGAAAGTGATCTATTGTTGCAACCTTACATTATGGAGATAGTGCCATGCCCCAGCCAATCATTTTTGGTCTAGCTCAATTTTAATAATGAATTAGAGATAACATATTCATTAATCACAGTAGAAAAATAGTCATGACAAAAATTATTTAAAAACTAAAAACAATTACAATGTGGATTTATTTTTTTAAAAAAGGATATTTGTATGTATTTCTGTGTATTGCTATGTAATTCAGTGGCTTCCTGTCTGAATTTGTAACCATTCCAAGCATGTTTTTATGCTTTGGGATCCAGGCTATAGCAGAGCTATGTATGTAAGGGTGAGGTTACAAAAAAGCTAATTTCCCTAAATTCTATTGTTATTAATTCTTTTCCTGAAAGAATACTCTTTAGCAAATTTAGATTGGTAATTTTTGTTGGGATATACACGTGTTTAATATGTACATAAATGTTTTCTGCACGTATATTTATACAACATATTTGAAATATGTGCAGTATTTATCATCACTGTTTAAAATGCCCGATCCACACATGTATCTTTTAAGCTATGAGAATATTTTACAGTCCCTGCCTTTTTTTTTTTAGACATTAGTTGATGGGTTTAAAAATATAGCTTTGCCATTTGAGATGGTACAAAATTTACAGTAACGGTGCATTGAGAGATTGGTCCATTTCCAGATACAGGGACAGTTCAAAGAGAGAGGCCGCGTGGGATGGTTGGCATTCTCCTCCCTGCCTCCAGGCAGAGAACATTCCAGAACTCCACAGGGGGTCCCCCAGAGGTCTGGCTTCCCATGTTGTTATGGGAACAGTTTCTCACAAAGAAAACCCGGAAGTTTCTAAATCCAAAGAAAAGAAGAGATGCTGTTTGCAAGCCAGGTAGAGAAATTTGCTCGCTGCCTTTCTTACAATTGGAGGATGTTTTCGAAGGTGAGAGGGGCCTCTGTCCCTTGAAGAAAAGTGGAAGTACCAGTTGAAAGTCAAAATGGCCCCTTTTTCTTTCTACCTACACGAACTGTGAATGAATTACTTATTGCAACAGCATGGGAGTGATGTATCACACATCACTCAGAAGGGCGTTATAAATTTGGAGAAATTGAATAGAAACGGACCAGTTTCTCTCGCCAACTCCCAGCTTCAGATCGAGTCTCTGAGTCTCTTGAATACCTTTTCTGACTCTTTCTCTGCCATTTTCCAGGCTTCTCTTCACTTGCAGAAAATCTCTCCCGACCCATTAATATGTTCCCTTCTTTCTTCCTTTACTATTGTCCTTGACGCTGAGCTCTGTATTTTCCAGTTTTATTGAGATATAATGGACATACATCACTGTATAAGTTTAAAGTGGACAGCATAATGGTTTGACTTACATATATGCTGAAATGATCACACAATAAGTTTAGAT
>NW_011910078.1:0-2625 GCF_000151845.1 Pteropus vampyrus | reverse complement strand
GGTTGATTGGTAGGGAGTGGTGAATGTGACCTGGCCATGGACAGATTAAAAAGCACTGCAGGAATTAAAGAAAGGGTCCTGAACACAAGTCCAGAAGTTGTGATTGAATGTGTCCCTGGATGCTGGAAACAGTAAAGATGGCTATCAACCTAAAATTAGCCCCTTTAGTCACCCAAATATAATACCAATCTCTAAATTTGCCTTCAGAAAGTAAGAGCCCATCACCCTGGACATACTGACACTTGCGTTTGGTACCATATTTATTAAATTAACCATCCTAATCCCATATGAGTTCCCTAGACTGTTCAGATAATGTATTTCCTTGAATGGCAGCAGCGCTCCTGTTAATGAGGAATATGTCGCTTTTAAGAAGTTTTTATTTTAATTTGGTGGCTCTTGTGATATTGGTTCCTGTATCATTTGCTGTTCAAAGCTCAGCTTTAATTTTCTCGACAACATGGTTCACCAACCTATGGGATGCTGGTTTGGACAAGGATAAGAATCTACAGAGATATCTCTATCGTAACCTTAAAGTACTTCGTTGTGTCTCATGCCAAATTCCAACTGCCGGTATCTGAACTCTTGCCTGAAGGCTTTCTTTGAGACTGTAAGAGGCCTCTGAGTCTGTCCACACTTAGGCCAGAAGTGTCAGGAGACTAATTCTTCGGAGTAGCTCTCAGCCAGGTTTGATAGGATTTGATGTGTATAAACACCCTGGCTCTTCAACCCCTCCATGGGATGACTCTGAGGCATGTGTTCTACATTTTTCCTGGATTTTTTCCCTGGGATTAAGCTTCAGTTGCCTGTGGTCATTGCCGGTTTGCTCCCGTACCCTTGACTGGAGACTGCCCTTCCCTGTTTCACTTTCCCCTGCCCCTCTGCACTGGCTTCCTCCATGCAGGCTCATACATCGAGTGAGGAAGGTCAATGTTATCAATTGACTCTGGGGAAAAAAAGAAAGCCTGGGCAAACTCAGAAAGACCAAAGGGAAGAACTCTGCTATTTCCAAGTGTTATTGATGATGGAAGGAGAGCTCCAGCTTAGGGAGCTGCCCAGAGAGTCTGCCAGAGAGAGAAGTGTCAAAGGGCTGATGAGCAACATGCGATAAACAGTAATATGAATTGTTTATTCTCACTTATTTTGCACTTACAATCATCATTGACGTTAATTCTCTCAATAAGTCTCTGAGGTAGCTGTTATCTCCGTTTTATAAATAAGAAAACTAAAATCCAGAGGTTGCCTTACGTAGGTTGCCCAGGGTTACTGAGCAAGTAAATGGCAGGATCAAAATTCAAACCAAGTAAGGTTCACTTCCAAACCTTACTATTACACTGTACTTCTCTCACTGGTTCATTGTTATGAGTCGAATTCAACTGCTCTGCTAAAACCATGTGGCTTTGTTTTTAGAAAATGGAAAGGCCATATCCAGAGACAGCGGTAGGAAATATAAGTAGTTGTTCAGCGTGGCTGGTCTTCTCTGCCATTTCTTGTGGCTATCGAGAAAGAAGATCAGGCAGTCCTCCCTGAATACTCATCCAGGGAAGAGGGAGCTGGTTACTAGCTTGCCCATCATTTCACTGAGCCTGTGGACATGTCTTCCGCTGAGAACTCTCTGTTTCCCTTTACCTGCTCCCACTCTCCAGCCTGTTGGCAAAGGAAGTCTTGTTGAGGGTTCCAAGTGAAAAGTGCTGTCACATTTTACAAAGTCCTTAAGACCATCACTTGGAACACTTTGGCCCTTTGCCATCCTGACAGGAAGCCCATTGGTGCTTGGTGGAGATGTCTGGAAAAGGAATTGTTAACCACCAGCTCACAGAGGTCTGAGGTTATTTTAGAAGCTGCTGTCAGGGAACATAAGGATTTTGCTATTTCAATATTAGCAGCTTACTCTCTGTGGGTTTTGTCACATGGATTTCAGAAGGATGGAATGTTTTCGTAATTGACACTTTAGAAGTGCTCTTTGTGGCACAGGCACTGATATTTCTAGATCTTTCTGGGCATGAAGATAGCTAAGACACTGGAGACAGTCTATCCATGTCACTTGACACAGCATGCGAGGTCAGGCAGGGGTGAGTGCTCTTGTCTGAACACAAAGCCAGAGCATTATCTGCTCCGTGGGGAGGCCCATCATTCTCAGCCTGCTCAGAGGAAGACTGGCACATGTGGGTCAATCCACGGAGCCCTGTCTCCCTCACAGAACAAAGTGGGCCCAGCACTTCCAGAAGAAAATGACACTGAGAGCACTCAGGGAAAGAAGGATCAAACATTTTTGATGCTTCTGGAAAAACTTTTCTTCATGGACTCATGCCAATTATTATTTTACCCACTTTAGCTAATCCATTCTTATTTTTTGTTCCTTAATAAAAAAAGAACTGTCATTTATTTAATTCTACTGTGTGCTAGAACTAGTAGTGTGCTACAGATGGCTTGGATAGGTTTATGAGACCCAATCATTCAATTTCTAGGAATTTTGTAAGACAGTTGTTAAACATAGCCATTATCAAAAATTAAATTCCATTAACTTATAATAAAATATATTAAAACCAAAAAATACTCAAAACATCATTTTATAACTATTTTACCATATTTTTCTGTTACTTATGCTTTTAAAGTTTTGTTTATTGT
>NW_011910077.1:0-1349 GCF_000151845.1 Pteropus vampyrus | reverse complement strand
AGTTTTTAGGCTTCGATTTTTCCATTTTTGACAGTTTTCCTATCTTACTATGTTGGGAATAGTGGGGAAAGTAATCGTTTTAAGTATTACCCAGGTTCTGGGGGACAAACTGGTCAACGAAAGTGATAACGATCTAAGGGAAGAAACTGGACAGGTAAAAACCCTCACAGAATTCGCCTCCAGCTCGGCTATTAAGTAGAAGTATGTGAGGATCCAGTCATTGCTAGGCAAATAGATAAAAATTGGAATTAACATCTTCTAACGACAGACCCTAATCTAGCCACTTATTCACCAAAACAAAGGAAAACCATTAACTCCTGAGAGTGGCAGCACCCGAGGGCTAGCGGTACTCCAGGCTCGCAGGGAAATTACTAGAAGAGGGTCCTTGCCCTGGGCTCTCCTCAGGATCTCGCACTCCTCGTGGAAGGCCGGGGTGCGGGCAGAAGAACGTTGCCAGGTACACCCGCCAAAGACCCGAGAGTTAAATTCTCTACACACAGCGCCTGAAGGGCTCCGGCAGCAGGCGCGGGGCGAGCCCCGGAGCGACCCACGGAGACGGCTCACTGCGCATGCGGAGGAGCCGGCCGCGCGGGCGGCGGGTCGCACCGCGCACGCGCACGCGCCGTTCTCCTGGGCGGCGCCCTTTTTCCTTACGGCAGGTGAAAGGCGGCTAAGCTTTCTCGCCCTTTGGCCCCGCCCTCTGCGCGGCTCACCCGCCAGCCGTTGCATGGGGACCCAGGGGCCACTACAGGCCTTTGGCTGCGCGGGCTTCCTGGTGTCCTCTGCAAAACTGGCGCTGGCGACAGTGGGAGGTCATGGAGCTTTCAAGAAACTCCGTCGACGAGACGAAGAAGAGGACAGGCCTGGGCCATTGCCGGCATTTTTTCTGGCTGGGCGTCATCTTCGACATCGTGGGCGCGACGGCGCTGTTCACCGGGGCCTTGGCCGACCTGTCCCACTGCGGCCTGCTGCTCTACCTGGGTTCCATCATCGTCTTCTTCAGCCTCCTCTGGTGGGTCTTCTGGTACACCGGCAACATGGAACTGACTCCCGAAGAAGTCTGGAAGGGGCCCTTACACGTGCTCTCCACCACAGTGCTGGACACTCTAAGGCAGAACGTCAGTCACAGGTTCTCTTGGAGCTTCTGCGACGTTTCCACCACCTTTATGCGGATCCGGCGGCTGCGGGCCCGCAGGAGCTTCTTTCGAAGAGCCGGTCCTCTCATTCTGACCGTCACAGGCCAGACAGCGGAACGGACAGAAGAGGAGGACAAGGACAAAGACGGAATGAAAAACATCAAGAAGAGTAGCGATGCCGAAGACTGTGGCAGAGAGGATGTGGGCCCGGAA
>NW_011910076.1:0-1407 GCF_000151845.1 Pteropus vampyrus | reverse complement strand
ATAGTCAATATTTAATCTTATATTAGTTTCAATTGTACAACATAATGTTTAGACACTTGTACAACTTACAAAGTTATTCTTGATAAGTCTAGTACCCCCCGATGCCATACATGGTTATTACAATATTATTGACTATATTCCTGTACTTTACATCCCTGTGCCTATTTTGTAACTGCCAATTTGTACTTCTTAATCCCTTCACCTTTTCACCCAGCCCCCCCAAACCCATACTACCTGGCAACCATCAGTTTGTTCTCTGCATCTGAATTTGTTTTGTTTGTTTGTTTGTTTAGAGTCCACATATAAGTGAGATCATGTGATATTTGTCTTTCACCAACTTATTTCACTTAGCATAATACCCCCGAAGTCCAACTATGTTGTTACAAATGGCAAGATTCTACTCTTTCATGGCTGATATTCCATTGTATATATGCACCACTGCTCTATCCATTTGACTATCGATGGACACTTAGCTTGCTTCCATGTCTTGGCTATTGTAAATAATGCCGCAATGAACATATGGATGCATATGTCTTTTCAAATTAGTGTTTTGGGGTTTTTTTGGATAAATACTCAGAAGTGGGATCACTGAGTCCTTCTTTGTCTCTTCTTATAAAGTCTGTTTTGTTTTTGTCTAGTGTAAGTATTGCTACCCCAGCTTTATTTTTATTTTTTTTAGTTTCTATTTTCATGAAACATCTTCTTCCATCTCTTTACTCTCAGTCTGTGTGTGTCTTTCAATTGGAGTGAGTTTCTTGTGGGCAGTATATGTAATGGTCTTGTTTTCTTATCTATTCAGCCACCCTACATCTTTTGATTGGAGCATTTAATCCATTTGCGTTTAAAGTAATTATTAATAGAAATGTAGTTATTGCCATTTTATTATTTATATTTTTTATCTTTTCTCCTCCTCCTCCTTTCCCTTCCCCTCCACCCCCCCCCCCTTTTAAAAGTCCCTTTTACATTTTTTGTAATGCTGGTTTAGTGGTGATGAACTCCTTTAACTTTTTCTTGTCTGGGATGCCCTTAATTCGTTAGTTTGTAGACATCTGAGAATTAAGATCAGGAGGATAGCAAACGATTTATTTGATTTAACAAATAATTTGATAACTAGATTATTTACCATCAGATTATTACCCTTTTAAAAACCTGTAAGTCATAGAAGCTTTTGAGGATAAAGTTATTAAATAACCATTCCACTCTTTTAGCCAAGGCAGGTAGGAATATTGCAAAATACATTCTATGTTTTGTATGTCACTTCTTTATCCTAAACAAGCCTTCCGCTTCTCTTTTAACTTTTATGTATGTGAGGCAGAGAGTTCTTAAATGGTGCCTATAGTTAGATTCATAACATTTACTAAAATAATACATGGACTTCCTTTTGTGATTATATCTTCCATCTTCTAA
>NW_011910075.1:0-1962 GCF_000151845.1 Pteropus vampyrus | reverse complement strand
CTACAGCAAGAGCTTCCACACCAGTCTCCCTACTTTGGTTCATTTTCTATACAGAAGCCAGAATGATATTTTAAAATACAAATCATACAGATATCTCTACCACTTAAACAGCATCCCATTTCCCTTAAAAATACTTAACACTGTATCATATACCACAAGAACTCCTGTGTTTTGTTCTTCCTATTAGCCATTTCCTAATGCTCAAATATCGTCTTTCATCTTTCTCTTCTTCTATAAGTGCACTGAAGCTATCCGACCTGTTTTTGTCCCTCCATAAAGCCCATTTTATTCTTGGATTAATGCCTTGACCTTTTGGTTCCTCTGTCTAGAACAGTCTTCCCAAATATCATTACCTGGCACCTTCCTCTCTTCATCATGCCTCAAAGGTCACTTTCTAAGAGATGTCTTCCTGATCACTCTGCACTCCTGACACTGTTTTATTTTAGAGATCACTCTGGTTGCAGTGCAGATATGAATGTAGAGAAAGGAAGTCAGGTGAGAAGCAGGAAGTCCAACTGGATGATAGTTTAAATTATCTAGGTGAGGGAAATGCCAAATCTGTCTCATAGATGGCATTAATTTACAACCTTAGATTAACTTGCTTTTTAAAACTTAGTCCTTATATATGTCCAATATACATTACCACCTTTACAGAGTGTAGACAGTCAATAATTCTTTTCTAGATCTGGGATTTGAGATGGGAACCATCAGAAACTATGTTGATCTCTGTTCATATATTTCTGAACTGGGCAAAAGAATAAAAGGAAAGTTTAGATTTGCTCTATTTTCAACTGCCAGTGTAGAATAGCAAGGGAGCTCTAGCCAGAAAGAGCTGAGACGTAGTGCTTCACCTTTCTGCCAAATCGTTTCTTTTTGTATTTCGCAGAGCAGCAGGCATTAGCTGGGTCAGTGGCACTCTTTAGAGGCTGGCACCAGTCCCTTCATTTGGAGCCAGTTGTAGCGCTGCTCTGCTTTACTTAAAAAGCCATACATGCCAAATGTCCCTGGAGGCAGCACCCTGTAGAGTTATCCCATGAAATTGACTCCACTGTTTGGTAGAAATCTGAGGGAATAATGAGATCAATTTGTACTTCCTATCAACTGCCCAAAGCTGCCCTTGGCTACAACTTTTGCCCGTGCAAACTAAAGCATTTTAGTAGGATTCCCTGGTGCAGCACCTACGCCTTATATTCAAGTGGTTTTCCCATCCTTTCCCTCCCTGGATAATTGTCTTATTATGATGTTCATTGCTACAATTGATTTTATAGAAATTCTTAATATTTTCCACATTTAAGTGGCTTCCTAGATTTCAATATTGATATTTTTACTTGTGTGGCATTATATTTTTATCTTAACGGAAATTCAAAACTGATGCATAAAGTTTAAATGTGTGAGCTCTGATTGCTATCTAAAATGCATTGAACTGACCAGTGAACACAGAAGTACTATATCTGTGGTTTCATGACATCATGCTCTTTGGTTTTTTCCCACTTCTATGTGGATTTTTTTTTTAAGTTTATTATGCGAACTATATGGAAATTTTTATTTTTTAAAATCTAAAACCTATCACAACATATTATTTATATTTATTCAAACAGTTCAGATAGTCATTTCAACTATTCATACCCCAAATTACAATAAATAACTAGAATAATAAACTTTCCATAACATAAAATTTCTGAAAGAACTATTATTTATCTCCTCAAAAAATAGAGATCATTCGAAAGGAGTAAAAGAAGAGCATACTTTTGATCCCTTAAGATGACACAAAAAGGTGATTATTTTAGATGAATCTAAAACAAAACATATTAAATTTGGATTGCTTTTTCTATGTTTATACATACATGCATATGTGCATGCACACATATATAGTGTGTTCTTGTGAAACCTTTTTAAAGCTCTTATCAACAAAATACAAATTCAGTTTATTTTTAAATTAGAATTGAACCCTTGATTATCCCT
>NW_011910074.1:0-1500 GCF_000151845.1 Pteropus vampyrus | reverse complement strand
CTGGAAAAACTGAACTCATAGATAAAAAGAACGGATTGGTGGTCACCAGAGGTGAGGCTGGGGGGTGGTAGAATGAGTGAAGGTGGTCGAAAGATACAAACTTCCAGTTATAAATCCGTTCTGGGAATGTGCTGTATAGCGTGGTGCCTGTAGTTAATGGTACTGTGTGGAATTGAATACAATGTTGTACTCTATTTGAAAGTTGCTAAGACAAGTTCGTCATATGACCGACCATATATCAAATCGTGATGTTGCACACGTGAAACTAACAGTGTTACACGTCAGTTTTAAAGATGCAGTGATTCACACCACCACCAACAGAATAACAGTCAATTCTGGAATTGAGCAACTGACTGACTGAGCCCAGTGTATGTGCCTGCCCCCAAGTCGTGCTCAGACGAAGAGAAGGAGGATGTTGCTTCTTTGACTTCTGCAGTGGAAAGTCAGCTTTTTCTTCCATTAGAAAAATCCTCTAAAATGGAGATTGGGATTCTTTAAAGATGCGCGCATGCGTGTGTGTGTGTGTGTTGGGAGTTGGATGCTAGACACTCAAAAGGATTCTAAGTTTCCTCTATCCAGTTATTCTGTAAAATGAGGGAATTGAATGAAACGATCTCAGAGGTAAGATTTGGGTCAGCTCTTGCGGTGGTGTCATGGTTCATTAGCTAACTTGACTTCCATACCTAACCCTTTTTGCATTGCTTGCTTTCATTATAGAGGCAGGGAAATTGAGAAACTTGCTTTTTTTTTTTTTTTGCTTCTCTTAAATATAGGGGCACAATCTGGCCTTTGAGATATAGCTGGAAGTTGGTCGGTAGGGAAGATGTTGTTTTGTTTTTCCCTTAACAGGGATGGATGCTGCTCGTATCCTCTGGCGGGGGTGGAGGGGGAGGGGTTCCCCTTTTTCCTGCCATAAATGCAGACATGATGCCAGGAATTATGACAGCCATTTTGTCACCACAGGGCAACCGCCACGATCATGAAAGTCTCACAGACTATGATGGGATACAAAGACAGAAAGAGCTTGGATCTGTCTTTCTGAGCTGCTGAATCATTTTCACCTTTCAATTTCCTGTTATGTGAGAAAATAATCTACTTTAAAAAGTAATCTTACGATTTTTATATATTTGCAATTAAATGATTCCTAACTTCAGCAGCTTATAGGTATTATACATGTTTAGTGAAGGCGGAGATTAATGTAGGGCTGTAGTAACGAGATGTTATTCTGTGTAACTAGATTTGCCTGCCTTCTGACTTCTGAACGACCAAATCTTGCCTATTCTTTAGGGTCCAGCTTAAATGCCATATTCTTTACTAAATATATGATGCCCTTTATCCCATTTCCTACATCTGTCCTGAATCTTGTGTTCAATCTTGTTTTTCTTCTTCTTTGTAAAATAATGTTATTGAATTCACTTGTATTCCTAAAAAGTCTATTTTAATTAGTGGCTTTGAATGTCACAAAAATATATTATATATCTAGATATATAGTTTTTGGTA
>NW_011910073.1:0-2058 GCF_000151845.1 Pteropus vampyrus | reverse complement strand
GGGCCTCTCCTCCAGCCCCAGTCTCGGCTCTGCCCACTGCTCCAGCCCTGCTGGACTTCAGGGGTTCTGCAGAGGTGTCACGTGGCCTCGGGCTTGCATGTCTTGCCCCAGCGTGACCCTCTGCCTGGAATCCCCTTCATTACCAAGGTCACACTGCCAACTGCTTGCTGTTTGCCCTCTTGTATCACCTCCTCTGAGAAGCCACCCCTGCCAGGGGCCCTCAGTCCTCCCGCAGCACACTGGAATTTTGAATTTCTTATGTGAAGTCAAGAATGCCATTGAACATGACCTTTTGCCATACCAGGCCGAGGGCTCCCAAGAGCAAGGCTGGGCCTTAATCATTTGTGTCTCTCAAATACCTAATGTGGCTCCCAGCACAAGCTGGCATCTAATAAAGCTATTTCTAGCAAATGAATGTTGAACTTCTAGGTAGTTTACATTGCTGGTGCTTCTCAAAATGTCCTCTGTGACTAGATTCATTACCGATGCCGGAAACCTGTGAGGTAGGGATTTGTTTGGATGGCAGGCCTCCATTTTCTTAGCAATGCAGATAAGGGAGGAAGTGTGTAGTAGTATTGTTTATAAAGTGTTGATCCTGGCCCATTTGTTTTCCCTGAAGGAGTCACTTTCCCAGACAACAGAAAAAATGTGGATCCAAGGAAATTGTTAAAATTAGAGGCAACGATTGTATATCAAAGTGAAAAATATATATATACCTTTAACCAAGCAATTCCATTCCTAAGGTACACACATTTTTCACTGTGATACGTATCCTTTGCTTCTAATTGGATTAATTAGAAGAGGAGGCAAAGATGCATGGGCAGTGAAGTTCGGAGCACTCTGTTTGACAGTGAGAAGGTTTAAATAACCTAAGTATCCAACGACTGGGCACTGGTTAGTTCTGGTAATCCTTACAGTGGAATATATGCAGCTGTTAAAAAGAACGATGTCGCTGAAATGCTATATGTTGTTGAGCGAGACAGATTACGAACCAGCACGTTCAGTATGAGCTCATTTAAAGAAATAAATAATATAGATATGAATGTACAAAGAAATCTGTGTGTGTGTGTGTGTGTGCGCGTGCGTGAGCACGTGTGAATATGGGTGATTATGTATTTATTACTCACGATATATTTCTACATTGTCTGAATTTCCTTACAATGGATATCTGTTTATCATTTCTCTCTTTGTCTGTACACTCAGCTCCTTGCTGCATCCTCAAACATGTTTTCTTAAGCACTTGTACAAGCACATCTAGGGTGGACATCTAGGAGTAGGATTTCTGGGTCCAGGGGTACATACACTTGACTTCCTTGAGTATGTCCCAGTTTACCCTCCCACCTGCAGGGCTTGTGGGTTCTCAGATCTTCCCATCATATCCAGCGCTTAGTATTATCAGACTTTCCATTGTTTTCCACTCAGATGAGTATAATTCGGTACTCATTGCTTTGTTTGGCATGTCTCCATTTTCTATTGAGATTGAGTAGTTGTCTCTTCTGATACCAGTCCACCAAATGTCCCCACCTGTAGAATCATTTATACATTTTTCATGTATTTTAGTCATTAAGGAAAACGATTTTAAGACAGAATTGGAAGGGGGAAAGGCAGGAGGCAGAGCACTCTCTGGTGAAGGTACGTGTGTGTGTGTGTGTGTGCGTGTGTGTGTGTGTGTGTGTGTGTGTGTTCCATGTGCGGTTCTGCTCAGCTCACAATGGAGCCATTCCCCCTATGTCACTTGGCATGTTTGTGAGAGCTGGAAGGAGATTAATAAAAAGGCTGTGTCTAGGAAGTAGAAAACTTCGGTCCCTCCAGTTTTTAATGTGGGGAGGCATCTGCTGGGATGGCGTGGATTCAGGGATAATGCGCATAAGCTGCTGGCCATCGTTCTCAGTACTTTTTGCCCCACATGCTCTCTTAGGTCATCTTCGAGGTCTGTGGGGGTTGACTTTGCTCTCTGGTGTCTTACGAAGAAGGTGGAGACAAGTCAGAAACTATGTCTTGAAACTATGATTTTCCTTTCCTCCTGAGCATCCTGTGCCCGTCTTGGTGAGTCTCCCT
>NW_011910072.1:0-1952 GCF_000151845.1 Pteropus vampyrus | reverse complement strand
GGTGGGAGGGGGTCCCCAGCTTGTTCTACGGCACTTATTTCCTTCTTATCTGGAGCTCTTGGAAAGGAAGGCAACCTCAGCCTCCAGATTCTGCCAGGCTGTGGGGAATCTTAGTGGTTCCCCCATGAGAGCCTTTGTGGAGGGGGTTATGGTGGGGCCTCCCTTACAACGTCCTCCTAAAGAGCCTATCTGAGGTCCTAGCAAGAGTCTCCTCATGACTCCACAGCAGAGCTCCAAGGTTGTCCTCTCTCTAGGGAGTCAAGCTCTTCCAAGGAACTCCTAGCACTAGCCAGAGTAGGCAGGCACAGCTGCCTCCCCAGTACAGCATGGCAGCTGTGGCAGTGAGGGCCCCTGGTCCCTCCCAATCTGTGCCATCTTAATGTTTTCTGTCCCAGTGTGCTGGCCTAGCTTACTGTCCTCCCATCCCCAGTGCCCCCCATGCAAGCCCTCTGGCTCAGGTTCTTTCTCCCGCTTGGAATGCAAAGTGAGACGTAATGAGTTCAGGCCAGTTAACTGGAGTTTCATTCATTGGCTTGGGCTGAGTTGGGTTGCATTGGTTGAGTTTGATTTGTGGCATGTTGAAATGAGATGAGTTGAATCCCATGGCATTGAGTTGAGCTGAGTTGAGCTGAAAAGTTGAGTTGAATAGAGTAAAATTAACTGAAGAAGCGATATGGGCAAGCCTCAAGCTAGTAACCTCCAAGGAACCCTCTAATTCTGAAAAACTAGCATCCCAAGAATCAAGAGTCCCCAGAAGCAGAGAGGATGCCCTCTCCATTCTATCCCTCATTTGCTGTTGGAAATGACTCCTTCTTGGGCTGGAAAGTGGACATGGGCCTCTGAGACAGTTGCCTCATTTTTATCAGTAGCTCCCTTCTGGACTGGAGGAGCAAATGATGGTGGTATCTGGTAGAAGTCACCGTAAATCCTTAAACTCCTCAACTCTCAGGAGCATAGATGCATGGGAGTCTGAGACTCCTCCAGCAACAGAACAATAAACTCACAAGTCATCAGGTCTGATATTCCTCCCTACTGCACATTGTCCCTAAAGCCAGGGCCCCTCAACAGCTCCCCTGATGGAGCCACCAGCCTCTGCTCAGGTACCAGAGCAGGATACCCACCACCTCAAGAGAGCACAGTGTCCCCTAGCAGTAAAGAAGTCTGAGTACCAGAGCACACAGGCCAGGCTCCTTGGTTTACTACCACTGTGACCTGGGGCAAATCACTTTCACTTTCTGGGATTTTTGTGAGGATAGAGTTTTGTGGGAATGAATGAGATGAAATGTGTAGAATACTGAACACAATACCCAGCATTCAGTGAAGCTTTCAACAAAGGTAGTTTCTATCACCATCGCTGATCCTCTTGCCCCTAACTATTACTATTATTGTTGACAATACTGGTCATTGTTTACCAGTATGTCAGAAAACACTTCATTTCTAGCCCACATGGAGCCCCCAGCCTCATTCTCTCACCTCTTTCCTTCCTTACACAGTCCCCTCTCTGCTTCACTCAGATGCCAGCACTCAGGCAGCTAACTCCTTCTGCTCAGGGACTGACGGGTTCTAGTCCTGGACACTGCTTTGGGGAATGGCCTTGAACATCCCTTCTCCAGTCCTCAGTCTGTATAGCTATACAGTGGAGGATCAGGCTAAATTGTTTTGGAGATGAACTCAGCTCGGACACGCCCCAGCCACGTGTCTGAGCCCCATGTTCCTCCCTCTGTCTGCTGGGTAGAAATCTCTGCATTGTCCCCTGCCCTTTCTGGTCAGTCCTAAGAACTACCTCTGATGAGGATTTGCATCAATATTCTGAACCTTCCACATTTTCAACTCCCAGGGAATAGGGCCAGACCCAGCACCACATCCACACCCACAGAGGCTCACACTCAAGGCTGGACTTGGCATCACTGTTAACTTTCACTCCATGGGAGTCAGGCAGGTACAAGGTTCCC
>NW_011910071.1:0-1001 GCF_000151845.1 Pteropus vampyrus | reverse complement strand
CCATGCGCATACACAGGAGGAAGACGACCACCTGACAGCCAAAGACAGTGGCCTCAGAATAAACCAATTCGGTTAATACCTTGATCTTGGACTTCTAGCTTCCAGAACTGTGTGTAGATAAATTGCTGTTGTTTAAATCTCCCAGCCTGTGGGAATTTGTTATGGAAGCCTTTGTAGTTTCACAAACAGAATAAAGAGAATTTGCCCAGAATTTTCTTTACCATCCTTTATGGTAAATATATTTAACTCATCTATAAACTATTTGGTTTTTGGTATAAGTTTCTCATTTAAAAAACAACAGTTAACAAAAGATATTCACTGGAAATAAACTTAAAAATATACATAAGCAAAATGAAGAAAATAAAAATCACTCATTATCCTTCGTCAATTAGTATTATGGTTTATCGTCAATCATCTATCTTTGCAGATATATACAGTAAGGGTTCAAAATATTCTAATGGACTTTTCCCACATATAATCGATGACTTTGGTCAAGTTTGGTCAAGTTGGAACTGCCATGAACTTTCATTTTCTCATCTTTTAAAATGGGGATAATAAGAACTGCCTCCCTTGGTTTTTTTCAATTATTTATATAATAAAGTACTATGTATAAGCTCTTAACAAAGTGTTTGCATGTACTAAATAAATAACAAATAGCCTGTGTATTTTTACATAGCCTGTATTTTACCAAAATGGAGTCAATTCTGATCATGTTACTTTTGCAATCCATTTTTTTTTCTTGTTTGGTACAGTTTCATTACTAGCTATTTATTAAGTTCTGTTTCTGGGCATTAAGTACCCAACACGTACTATCTTTTTCTGGTCTCGTGGTGTTTTTATTTGAACAGCTTTTCTTCAGGCCTCTTGGTGTAGAATTTCATGCTGTTTTAAGACTCTTGGTCTTTTAGCAGTCTTCTCACGTTTGAGAACACTTCCAAAAGCACAATTGGGTTCAGAATTCGTTCAAATTTGAGATGTCGCCAGGAGGCAAAGAGAAAACA
>NW_011910070.1:0-2042 GCF_000151845.1 Pteropus vampyrus | reverse complement strand
AATGAACCCCCATATGTCCATCACCCAACTCAACAATTACGAAGATGTTTGCATGTTTTTCATTTAAGACGAGTGGCAGACATCTTGTTACGTCACTCCTATGTTCTTCAGTACACATCTCTTATGAAAAAGGTAGAATTTTTTTACATAGCCAGAATTCCATTATCATATCTAAGAAAATTAACAGTAATTTCATGGTGTCATCTAATATCCAGTCCACTTTCACATGTCTCTTGATGATGTCAAAGATGTCTTTTCATAGTCGATTTTCTTGAGTCAGGCCCATTGTCACCCTTGGTTGCTATATCTACAAAGACATCTAGAACAACCTTCATCTTTGTGTATGTATTTTTCTCTGTCTTTCTTCCTAACATTGACTTGTTGAAAAAAAACAGGGCGTTTATCTTGTGGGATGTCCCTCATTCCATGTTAATATTTAGCCTTTTTCCCCTAGGTCTGTATTTCCTAGAGACAGGAAATTCTGTTCTAAATGCTTGCTTAGGTTCAGGTTCAACTTCTTTTTGCCACGGGCAGTGGTGTGAACTTCACGTCGCCCCTGTCAGAGGCTTATGGCATCCCGCTCTAATGGTGCTCAGGTGGATGTGTGGGTCCAGGCTCCCACTAAACCTGTTTCTCTCATGGATGATTCCTGCTCGAGTCACTTATTTCACTAGGGGTTATAAAATGGTGATTTCTTGTTTTCTCATTTCTTACACGTTTATTAGAAGAAAACATACAGGGTGAGCCTGGGATATTTGGTCGTGTCAGGGAGCAAGGAAACATATGGTCTTATCAAAAAGCCATATTTGCACACCCGTGTTCGTCGCAGCATTATTCACGGTAGCCAAGAGGTGGAGGCAGCTATGGGTGAATGGATGGGGAAGTGTGGTACATCCATACAAGGGAATGTTATTCAGCCTTAAGAAGGAGGGATGTCTGTCATATGCTACAACATGGATAAACCTCGGGGGCATTGTGCTAAGTGGAATAGAATGAGCCAGCCACAAAGAGACAAGTACTGTGCGATTCACTTACACGAGTTGTCTAGGGTAGTCAGACTCATAGAGGCAGAGAGTGGAGCGGTGCTTACTGGGAGGCAGAGAGGGAGGGGAGGGGAGGGGAGGGCGGCTGTAGTTCAGAGGTACAGCATGAAAGATCCCAGAGATCCGCTGTACAACAATGCAGATACTGTTAACACTACTGGACTGTACGCTTGAGGATGGTTGTGATGGTAAACTTTGTGTTGTGTGTTTTTTACCACAGTTAAAAAAAATAAAGGACTCAGAGCCAATTCCAAGTAGCTCTCATGGCTAAAGATAGGACAATCTGAGCATCAAAAAGAATAATGGCTGCCACTTGGTTGAAACACATTTTAATTAAAAAAAAAAAAAAAAACTTAATCACGATATATTTTGAAGGCCCAAAAAACAAAGCAAAACTAAACTCATTGGCCATGATTGGATCTAACTAAGGCACCAATTTCTTACTTTTGAAATTTGGCAATTAAAGGAAAAGAATTAGACTTTTATTCTTCCTTTCGTGAATTACAATTTTAGTGTAATCAAATAGCCCTAGTAGATGAGGGAATATTCTGTTTATTTAGTTAAAAAAATTCTCTGGCTACCAGTATTGGCGAGGCTGTGGAGAAAGTGACCCCCATGTACTGCTGGTGGGAATGTGATTGGTGCAGCCGCTATGGAAAACAGTATGGAGGTTCCTCAGAAAATTAAAAATAGAACCACCATGTGACCCATCAATTCAACTTCTGCATATTTATCTGAAGAAAATGAAAAAGCCAACTCGAAAAGATATATGCCTCCTTATGTTCATTGCAGCGCTATTTACAATCGCAATCTAAGCCTAGTTCAGATGGTTTTCAAGATACAGAAACAACCTAAGGTCCAATGAAATAGTATTCAGCCATAGAAAAAGAATGAAATCTTGCCATTTACATCGACATGACGGAACTTGAGGACATTATGCTAAGTGAAATAAGTCAAAGAAAGACCAATATCATATGATGTCACTTATATCTGGAACCT
>NW_011910069.1:0-1836 GCF_000151845.1 Pteropus vampyrus | reverse complement strand
ATGTTGCTTCAACTAATGCAGCATGATACGACAACAGTAATACTGTAATCTAAATTTCAACAACCACAAAATGAATAGAGTGAACAGATGATGTGACTGAACTAGATGCAACAATCAGCGAATGATTGATGCGTGAAGCACAGCTTTCAGCAGCAGCTGTTTCACTGAGAATTGGTTTTAGTGAATCACCACTGCAGCTGCCATTTTTCTCTGAGTCAAATAAATCCTGACACGAACAAGGTGCTGTTATAGGAGGTGTAAATTCAGCTAGTAATGAATGTCACTAACCTAAGTATGAGATATGTAGTCATTCTCAAACTTAAAGGAGATAATTTTGACATTAAATATATTTTCGTTGAGTTTTGTCTCTTTTTCTGCCTTATCCATAATCTTTTGCCTTGAATCTTAAAGTAAAGC
Organism: Pteropus vampyrus; assembly: GCF_000151845.1. Lineage (NCBI taxonomy): Eukaryota > Metazoa > Chordata > Mammalia > Chiroptera > Pteropodidae > Pteropus > Pteropus vampyrus. The sequence continues at coordinate 1,419 of NW_011910069.1, read as the reverse complement.
ATCTCTAAATAAGTTAATTCATCTCTAAAAAGCAAATGTGTTTAATGTAAAGAATTTAGTGTGCCTGGTAAATAATACTCTAGGGAAAAATACATTCCTGTAAAAGGTACGTTAAGACTTTTTTTAATTCTAAATTTGGGCTTTAGCGACATTAACAGTTTTTAAATTCAGCTATGAGTGTTCCTTGGAAAACAGTGTAAATGGTAGTTGTGAAGTGCACAGTCTGTACAGTTTGATGCACGAGATAACAGGTCATTTCTTTATTGGAAGGAAGCGAGTATAAATTAAGCTTCATCTAAAACCATTTACGGCCTACTATAAATACCTCTGTATTTCTAAAAGGATCATGAATTAGAAAAGCGAAGCTTTTTTTTTTTTTTAGTTGACCCATTTACCTGGATTTTTTTTAAAATCCTCAAAATGATGACAATGACAATGGTAAACAGAAACAAGGCTAAACTGCATCCCTTAGTGAAGATAAATAGGAAAATCAGAAATGAGTATTTCCATGTAAGCCAAATCTGTATGGATGAACTAAGTAAGTCTTTATTGAGGAGCTAAGTATGAAATCTTAACTTAGTTTACTTCCCAGAGATTGCTCTTACAGATAGTGCCCAACGATCACTCTTCGAAAGACTTTTTAAGAATGAATTTATCTCAAAAATGCTATTTCAGATTTTTTCTTAATGTTATCCAAAAGCTGAAACTAACAATCTGTATCTTATTTAGACAGAAGCATCTAAATCTCCAGCATGTTAAATAGTTAGCAAAGATAGATGCCTCTGAATAAGATTCCTCTAATACATTTCTCTTTTATATATTTTTAAGACTACAAGAGAAATAGCAATGACTGAGAATATCATGACAAAGATTCAAGAAGAAGACCTTCAACCTCCCAAAATAATAGGGTCAAAAACACATAGGAATTCATACAGAGTTAGTTTTGAAAAGAAATGGATGTCGGAAAGAGGAAAAAAAAGTTGCTATAAAGTCAGTTTTATTAATGAAAAAAAGTTAAAGTACATTTGAAAATTTCACAGATGTTTTCTGATTCTGTGTTGGTAATTGGTTATTTAGAGGAAATTTGGTTTTAGATGAAGCTGAGTTTATACTCACTTCTCTCCAATAAAGAAATGACCTATTATCTTGTGCTAATCATTTAGTCTTCTAAAGTGCAGTTTCTCCTTTAGTACAAAAAACATCCTAATAATGACTATTATTTATTAAACTTTATGTGTTAGGCATTATACTAAGTATTTCTCAGACATCGTCTCATTTAATCTTCATAGCACTGAGGCAGAAGTTTTATTTCCACATTATAAATAAGAAAAGTTGGGCTGAAATTGTCCAAGTTATAGCTGTTATGTTCTGGAGCCAGTCTGGTTCCAATGCTCATGCGCATAGCATTATACTGTCTTT
>NW_011910068.1:0-1622 GCF_000151845.1 Pteropus vampyrus | reverse complement strand
TTCATATATAAATGAAGTAATAAAACAAAGGATACTTCATGTCAGAACATATCCATTATCTGAAGCAGTTTAAAAATGGTCTAATTAATATTCTGAGCCTAGATTTTTTCCAGCTTTATTGAAATATAAGACAATTAGTTGCTTGTATTTACATTGTACAATTCAATGAGTTTTTTCTATTATATTTGGCATACAATAATATGTTAGTTTCAGTTGTACAGCATAGCGATTAGAGATCTCTTTATCTCACAAAGTGATCACCCCACTAAATTGAGTACTCTTCTTCCCCCTTACATATTTATTACAACATCGTTAACTATTTTCCTTATGCTATACTTTATAGCTCCATGTCTATTTTGTAACTATCTATTTGTACTTCTTAATATCTTTACACTTTTTCACCATCCCCCCAAACACCATCCCATCTACTAGTCTTCAAAATATTCTCTGTATCTATGAGTTTATTTCTGTTGTTGTTGTTTATTTTGTTCTTTAGATTCCACATGTATGGGAAATCATGGATTTTTGTCTATCTCTGACTTATTTCATTTAGCTCAATACCCTCTATAAGCCTAGATTTTTTTGTTTAACACCTACAGCACCTGGTATTCCAAGGTGGTCTCCCATCCAAGTACTAACCAGGCCCGACCCTGCTTAGCTTCTGAGATCAGACAAGATTGGGCACGTTCAGGGTGGCATGGCCGTAGACTATGAGCCTAGATTTTCAATAACATTTTCCAGAGAATAATCCTGTCCCCGAATTGCTCACTAAGTCTTACTGCCTTAAGATATTGACAGAATATCACTTTAGTTAGAAGTAATTCTCAAACAGAGGCTATAAGTGTTTCACCTATAATATACTAGTTCTTCTAAAAGAGGCAAAATTTTCAAAAGTTATTTCAACCTGTATTTTAGAAATTTGGTGGATACTATATGATATGATAGTGTGTTCTCCTGTGGATTAGAACTATTAAAAGTAAATTCAAAGAGTAGATTTTATGACACTGCTTATTATGGATGCAGTCTAGGCTGATTATTTTAGAATTAAGTATACTATTAATCACCTCCCTATCCTGTCCATATGCTACCTCTTTTAGTACCAAAGACCTAATAAGACAGGTGCAACTTGATTCCATGTTACTTAGTTCTCTCAAACTGGAACAAAACTTTAACCCCCCAAAATATTTTCCCATGTGAAGGATTTTGGATTATTGCAATTGATTACAGGCCTGAACCAGAAGTGGATCCAAACAACTTTCATTCACTGCTGAAACTGAACTGCAACTGACCCCCAAGATAAATTGGCTTAATTCCCTGTAAAAGGAATATGAATCAGGTTGCCATCTGTTCCCTTCCTTCTTTTACCTCACCAGTGGGCCGGGTTTAAATATCTAACTGGAGGAGTCCTTGGGGAAAGGGGAAGAGAACTCTGGCTTGTTGTTTGGATGGGTACGCTACAATGGTAAAGTCACTCCAAGTGCAAGAAGAGAGGAGTCTGGGAATTATCTGGGGAAATCTTGTAATTTGTCAAACCATTGGAACAACATGAATTTAATTTGCCTAATTTTGTTTGAAGATATTGCATCAACTAAAACTCTTTTGCTTGCCAGAAATGAAAAATA
>NW_011910067.1:0-1900 GCF_000151845.1 Pteropus vampyrus | reverse complement strand
GAGCAGCTTAGGGCCTGGCTCTGGGACGTGGGGACCGCCCCTCACTGTCTACCTGGCTGGGCGACTGGGGCAGGTGGCCTGAGGCCCAGGTAAAGGAGGCGCCTGGGGAATAGGGACTCGTATCGGTTAGTCTGTGCATGAACGGTGAACTTGCAGCAAATGGTTTCCTGTCTCTAGGAAGTGACCAGCCCTGGGAGGGGCAGTGGGGACCAACAGGACCCGGGAATGTCAAAGCATCAGAATAAAGGGACATGTTTAATCAACACACACATTCACTCACACACACTCACACTCACCCACACACTCAAACCCACACACTAACACACACTAACACTCCAACGCACACACACTCACACAAACCCACTCACACTCAGCACTCACACTTACACTCACACTCATTCAAACCCACACACTAACACACTAACACTCAAACGCACACACTAACATACACTAACACTCAAACACACACACTCACACCCACACAAACCCACTCACACTCAGCACTCACACTTACACTCACACACACTCACTGAAACACACCCTCACACACTCAACACTCACACCATACACACTCACACATTCACGCACTCACATTCACACTATACTCACACTCATACTCACAATCACATTAAACACTCACTTGCACACTCACTCATCACACAAAACACGCTCACAGTCAGACTCACACTCATACATACACACTAACTCACACTCATACTCAACACACACTCATACACTCATACTCACACTCAGCACTCACACCCATACACACATTCTCACACTCAACACATACACTCACACTCATGCACACACTCACACATTCAAACTCACTCAAACTCACACACTCACATTCTCACACACACAATCACACAGAGTCCCAGAATATACATGTCACAATATACACATCGCTAGTCAGAGTCATGTACTGTAGCCCCCGATATGCAGGGGTCGTTCCAAGACCCCCACTGACGCCCGAAACCACGGACAGTGCCGATCCCTGTGTACACGCTGTTTTGTCCCGTACGTAGATATGATAAAGTTTAATTTATAAATTAGGTACAGCAAGAGATTAACAACAAAACTAATAACAAAATAGAACAATTATAACAATATGCTGTAATAAAAGTTATTCTGTGGTCTCCTTCTTTCTCAAATACCTTTTGAATGATTTATTTCTGGAATTTTCCATTTACTATTTTGGACCATGGTTAACCATGGGTCACTTAAACCACACGGAGTGAAACCACAGGTGGGGGGGGACCTTTGTATTCACCAACAGTAAATGCTTGTGCAGTCACGTGTGCCAGCCGTGTCGGCCTCCGAGTGATCTGTGGCATCGTTTGAGACCCACATGGGTGAATCTGGTTCTCACGTGGGAGGTGGGAAGTATGACCCTAGGCTTTGTTTTCTCGGTCACACATGCTGGGGAGCGGAGGAACTTTCTTTAAAATCCATGCCTTTTCCCTTCGAATTACCACTAAATAAGGAAATGAATGTATCACGTGGGTGACAGAATGTGCTGCCACATGGCCTACAATGCTCAGCAGTGCGGCATCTGGCCCAGGAAATCGTCCCCACCTGCCCGTAAATCATGGGACAAGAGCTGCTGTGGGAGGGGCACCGGCTCCACTGAGCTGTGCGTGACCAGTCCATCCGGCCGGCATTGTTGGCGACTCCAGGACAGTCGAGTAGCCCCCCATGGCACCCCGGTCTTAGAGTCTGGAGTGCCATGTGCGTGACACTGTCACACACGAACCGGAAGCAGATGGCGGCTGGAGCTTCGCCTGCCCAGGACTCTTGTCCGACTTCCGCTGGCCGTGGCCCTGAGACACTCAGGGAGAGGGGACCGTCTCTCCGGGGATGGCAGTAGGATGCATAGTGACAGCTTGCTTCTTCCAGG
>NW_011910066.1:0-2301 GCF_000151845.1 Pteropus vampyrus | reverse complement strand
GGCTCAGAACCTAAGAAAGGCAGGTATTCTTGCCAATCCACTCATTCATTAACAAATGCTTTTTGAACACAGAGAGTGCTGGGTGTGGAGGGATCAAGAGGGGTATAGTCTCTGTCTTCCAGTGGTCATGGAAATGAATGCAAGTCTGCCTTGAGGAGGAAGAGCTGTTCACAAAGGAAGGAGCACTGAATGATTCTTAGGGGGAAAATAATTTTGTGCAGAGCACCGAAATGGGAAGAGACTGAGGAAATAGTATTTAAGGCAGAAAGAACAGTGTGTGCAAATACTAAGGCAGAGAGGTGAGAATAGGCATAGTTCAGGTGGTTAGGTGTGAAGGAATCTGGGGAGCCTGGAACGATGGGGGATGAGGTTGGAGCAGTAGATGGCCACAGCAAGAACGGTCTGCCCACACAGTAGGTGTGAGGGTTTACAGACAAGGAGGCTGAAGACACAGATCTGCGAGAGTATTTGCTCTCAAACCATGGTGTGCCTTAGGGCCATGTGCGGGGTTTCTAAAAATGCACTGCCCTTCAGATCCCGCCCCCAAAGACTCACGTGTGGAATCTGGGCATCAGTACTCTTTTATAAAAGCTACCCAGGTGAGTCTAATGTGCAGTTGGTGCAGATAAGCCCTGGGAGAGGTTTAAGCAACCATCTAAGCTCATCCCCTTTCTCAGGCTTTGAATTACAGCATTCATTTCCCTTTAATTTCATATGTCAATTTTAAGAATGCCCTCCCCCAGCCACCCCTGCCCCCCAAAACAGATGGTGAGAAAAGGCTCTCACCACAACACATATAGACATACACCAATATTCAGGATACAGCTCTTCATTACAGCATAAAGAATTTTAACATTTGTTATTTGATATGCAAAATGTCCTAACAATAAGGATGTTAACAAATTTAACATCTGAACTGATCTTTACTTCTGGATTATGTGCTTAGGCTGGGTAGAAAAAAAACTGTGAGTCTCTTTATGACTTGAACCATTTTAACACCATGATGCTTTGCTCAAGGAGATCAACAAGTCAAATATGCTTCATAAACTGACTCGCCTGGCCAGCACAATGTGGGGGGGAGAGAGGGAGACCTGGGGAATGTTGAGCTTCAATATTTGCAAAGGTCACCTGATTGACAAATCTGCAGTCTATAAGCAGAACAGGGGAATCAGAGGTAGTGGCCCAGCAAACTTCTGCAAATCTAAATGGCAGGCACTCTGCAGGTAGCAAGGTCGGCAAAACCCGGGTCATGTCTACTGCTCCTTCATCCTTCTCATGTCCAAAAAGGACACCACTAACAGCGCCGCCTGCTCTCTTTCAACACAGTGCTCCTTCAGCCACCATGAATCAACTGGATTTGGCAATAAAATCAAAACCAATTTATGATTCCTGCCCCATAATTTAATACCACTGTGAAAACCACTCACTAGGACTACTTTGAAAAAAATACAAATTTAGACCAGGAAAGAAGCTCAAAACAGGGATTCCATTCATTTAAACTAACAATACAGCTTTTAGGTAAATAGAAGAGGACCCGCAAAAACATCAGGAACACGAATTTTGGGGAAAAATATGTTTCACTCCTGCCAGAAGAGAAAGAAGAAGAAAAAAAAATCTCAGAATAGCCTTTGATACTAACCTTTGAATATGCCCTCTTCAAAAATAAAATATAAATTCACCTTCATGCCAAGGGCTAGGTTCGTGTCTATTTCATTATGATACTCTCTGCAACCACACACAGAGAAGTAAGGGTGTGGATATTGCCTTCACCTTGCTTTTTTTTTTTTTTTATCAACATGACATCTAGTAAAACTCAACTGCATGGCACGATACAAATCAAGTTTATAAAAAAATACTGTAATAATATTTATCAATATTTGCTGGATGTTTGATAAGTAACGATTGAGTCTTTCAGGTCATGCAATAACCTGCCCCCTGTAAGCTAGTTGCCTTTCGAGTTACTTGCTTTACCAGCGTATGTTTAAACTAGTATATCTTGAGAAATCATTACATTTACCTCACCGTCCAAAAGACATCTATCTGGAAACCCAACCATGGTCAAAAGATTTGCTGACTCAATAGTGAACATGAGCAAAAAGATCCAAGTAAGCAAAATGGCTGTCTTAATGAATCTATGCTATGGCCTCTCTACCACATGGCCAGCCAGAGAAAGTTCTCTGCTGGCTCATGCTAACTTGGTTTGCCGTCCTCCAGGCTTCTATTACTGTTTGTCATTACAACATCCCCTGGCTTCATTTCAGCACACATTCTAAACTGTGATCTTAGAAATTCCAATTACTT
>NW_011910065.1:0-1769 GCF_000151845.1 Pteropus vampyrus | reverse complement strand
CAGGGTGGACCCTCGCATCCAGGCGGGTGCGCGGCGGGGTGGAGAGGGCCCGGGGTCAGAGCCCAGAGGACACATGGGACTGGGCACCCGGGGGGGCTCGGGGCCTCCCCTCAGTGCTCATGCCCGTGTCCCCGTGGGGGTCATATCAACAGTGGAATGGGTATTCGAGTGGATTTTCAGGTAAAGAATCACAGGCAGCGTGTGTGTGTGTGTGTGTGTGTGTGTGTGATGAGGGGGTTTTAATTGCTGTGAGTTTGGGGCTCTAACCATTTAGAGGTGTGATGTCTCTGTTTCTTCTCCCCACACCAGACGTGAGTGACACCCAGTCTCGCCCAGTCCCGGGGCGCTGGCCAGCAGTGTTAGCTATCCCTGGGTGCGCCTTGCCTGCTGTCAAGTGTGCCGTGGACCTGTGCTGCCTCACTCATGGGGTGTTACTGGGGGACAGGGGTGAGACTGTGGGGGAGAGCCGGTCACGGGGAGGCATCGCTCGTAGAGCCTGATCTGTGAGATGCCCCGCATTTGTGGTGTGCTGGACGCCCAGGCTTCTCTGCAGCCCGGTGGACCCCTAACCCGCGGGGCTGCCCTCTTCTGACACCCAAGCCCTCTGAAGTGTCTGCAGGTCTCATAGGAAGGCTTCCTAGTGTGTCCGTCTCCTGTCCCCTCCCTGACCCATTCCCCAGGCCCCCTGTGCCCGCAGCCGAGCTCCTGAGCTCCGGCCCAGCAGTCCAGAAAGGCCCAGGCCCTCCTGCCTCTGCCTGCCCTGTGGGGTCCGGATGAAGGGCAAGGAGGGCCGGGGGGAGCGGAAGCTACCGCTTGCCTTCCCGCAGAGCGTTCTCTCGGTGTAGTTCCGTCCAGGGACACGCGTGGGCTTGGTGAAGCCTCGGCTTCCTTTCTGACCCGTGGACGGTCACGGGACAGGCCGGCCAAGTGCTCTGCAGCCGGGACCTGAGGCTGCCCATCTCGGGTTGGGCTCAGCCGGTTCCTGAGTCCACGTGGCCCGTCCCCACTTTGCTGAGGGCCGTGCACCCTCCCCCGCCCCAGCTCTTCCTGGTGCCACGTTCTCTGTGAGCTGCCGTGTTCTCCGTGAGGTGTCTCTGGTCGTCAGAGCAAGGGACAGGCCTGCTGTGATGGGGGTGACAACCCAGCGCCCCTGGGAGTGTGTCACAGAAACACAACTCTTCAGAGCACTTTAAATGCTGCGAGCTGATGAAGCACCGTGACCGTCACGTTCACGGCTGGGGTGCCGTCTACTATGTATCCCCGTTTTCTCTCACTAGGAGATCAGAGAAATTATCCTCAAATTATTTCATTGTCTGTTTTTTCCTCTCAAAACATTGAGTTATCTATCGTATAGTGGACTTTTTGGAAAGGTCCATTTTTAATCTAGAAATGAGATTATTATGTGATCTTTATATCGTGGGAGGAAAAACTGAGGAAGATATGAAATTGTGAAATTTAGTAACATTAAACGCCGAGAACATTATTTAGTAACGTCGTGCGCGGTGAGCTGTGCTCAGGTTTCGCAGGCCTGCGTCCTGGTGACATGCGCCCACCTCCTAACGGCCCGAGCTCGCCGGGACTCACGACGACACAGGGCGTTTGTCTTCTCCAAACACAAGTTTGTGCTTAGCAACATTTAAAAAAACGTTTTTCTCTACATTTTCTTTAAATACCATCTCCTTACAACCAGCAGTGCGACGAGAAGGTATTTTAAATCATCACAGTAGCATCGCCACCTCCAGGTCCTGGCGGGCAGTCCCTCCCCCGGG
>NW_011910064.1:0-1345 GCF_000151845.1 Pteropus vampyrus | reverse complement strand
GGCTGGCGAACCGGTGCAATCATCCCGGAGTTAAGGTCCGAGCTCAGAATCATGAACACGGAGCAGTACGTTCAGACCATGGCCTGGCTGCAGACCCTGACTGGGTTACTGGAGCAAATGCAGGTTTGGGAATTTTTTCTCTCCTACTTTTTAATTAAGCGGTAAAATTAGTCCACTAGTCAGTTACTTTAGGTCTTTTCCGTTTAATCGTGCTTATAAAGTGTGAGGCATAATTCATCCTGAAGAATAACTGCTGGGATTATTTTGCCCCTAAGAGAGTTTTGCCGGTTTCTCTGAAGAGATCTTTAAAAATGCTCCCAAAGCCGTTTGGAGAAAGAGCTTTGTGGGGCCTGTGTGGTCTCAGGTGTTCGTTTACGTCCCTCGGTCAGTCGAAGTCCAGTGTCCTCACTTCCCCACCGAAGCCGCTTTGGGAGGTGTCCTGTGGGGCAGTGGGATTTGAGAACCTCTGCCAGTGTTTGGGTCCAGTCCTGCCTCTTCCCTGAGCCTGCAGTGGTCTTCATTCTGGGCCTCGGTTTCATCATCTATTAAATGAAGGGTCTTGTGGAACGAACACTTTGGGCTAGGCACCACGGCTTGTTGCAGAGTCTCAAAGCAAGAGTCAAGGTCCTGTGTGCAGCCTCCATTTGATTTTGAAGATAATGCCTACAATTTGCCGGCCCACTCGGGGGCAGTGGCAGTTTTTTCTTTCCACAAGTTCCACAGCCACTTTTGGACAGTTAGTGATGATTATTGTTCTTAGGGGTGATTTTCCGGCCCGTGAAGCTGGCCCCCTGTGGCAGCTGTGACCCCCTTCCCAGTCTCGTGAGGCACCTTGCTTTCTCACTTGGCCCAGCTGGCCGGGCCTGCAGCCATCTCAGTGTGAAGGCTGCCTCTTACAGGATGAGGGGCATGGGCGCCTGCTCTCTTGGCTAACACACCTGTAGCCTCTGGCCACAGCCCGCTTTGGAAATGGCCAAGGAACAGTCTTGCCTGGCCCATTTGGCAACCCGTGTGGAGGCGGCTGGCAGTGAGCTCAGGCAGAGCTGCGAGGGGCCGGCAGGCCAGGCCGTCACTCCAGGGCACACACATGCTCGAGCACGGGGCCTTGTACGTCGCCCCCAGTCTTGCTTCCGTGTGCTCCAGCTACATTGGTTCTTGCTCATCTCTGATGGGGACTTGTCATGTCTCTTTGCCATGTTTGTGTGTGAGATGATTTTCTAAAATAAAAGGCATCGATTTCGAGTCCATGCAGCCTCGAGTCTGTGCACAGGTCGTACAGTTAACAGTCGTGACCCTTCACGTGGCATGCGTTGTGCCTAGAGCTTGTCCTGCACGCATCACTCAT
>NW_011910063.1:0-1750 GCF_000151845.1 Pteropus vampyrus | reverse complement strand
TTCTCTCTCTTCTAAGAGGTCCAGTCATTTCCTGAATGAACACACCTGTAATTTAAATATTTTACCAGTTAAAATGGATTGGGAGGGAGATATGAATTTTTTCAAAACGGTCTATTGTCTCAAATTCCCAAAAGTATCCTTAATTCCTTTCCAGTTTACCTCAACTCTTAGTGAGGGTCATAGACACTACTATTATGATGAAAAGGAGTATGCCAAGATTTTTTGGTTATCACCCCGCTTCCACACATAAACAGATGGCTGCTTTTTAATCTTTAGGTAAAGGGACTCCTAATCTTCTTTCATTGCTCAATGTTCTACTTGTCAGAGAGTATTTCTTCACTTATAATCTACCTGTAAGTGAAGGCCACTTATTTTCTCTTCCTTCTACAGAGATTAACTCATCTTCATTTTGATTCATATATTCAACTTTAATTCATTCTTTTCGCCCTCAAAATGAATAACACCAATTCATTTCATTGTTTTTGGTATAGTTCTTATTTTTCAGCCCTTTCAAATGTCTTTTTTAAAAAAAGTTTTCCATGCATTAGGTAGGATGAACTTTTGGATGTTCAACCCAACTGCTCCACCCAATAAACTGATATCAGCTAAAGTATTGTTGCCAAATTCAAGGGGCTCACCACTTTATGGGTGTTCTGTTCACAAATATAATGTGGTTGTCAGTAGGTAGTTTTATTTACTTGCAACAAGTAAAGGAGACAAGGGATTCACATCCAAAGCTCTGTCTCCAGGAAAGGAGGCTTAGACACTGCTTGTATTTCTTCTTTGCAGTTGGCTAAAATTATCCAGTTGCAGTTCTGATCAAACTCATCTAGTTGCAGGTGCATCTGCAAAATACTGTGCTACATTTTAGCATTTAGCAAGAACAGCATTTATTAAGAACTGCCTAGACCTTGAGGCCCTTGTCCTCTCTAACAGTATCTGAGGTACAGGTTATCCCCATTCCCAGGGCAACTTCTTAATAGTCATAACAGTCTTAATGGTAATTCTTCAGGATAGCCAATATTTGTCTTGAATCAAGCAGCTCTCTTACTCTGTGTTAGCACACTCCTAGTTTTGTACCTTAAAGTATTCCTAGAAACACATATTGAAGTCCAGTGATTGCCTCACTTAGGATTTCAGATATGATCTTGGGAGAATATGAGGTCTCTATGAGAATGTTTTAATTTTGTATTCTTATTTTGATACTTGTCTAAAACAAAGACCTTTTAGCAGGCATGCTATGAAATATCTAGTTGGCCACCTTATAGCAGAACACTGATATATGAATCATGGGCAGGACTCTGCTTTTAAGAAGATCAAGGAGGTTCCAAACACTGATCCTTGAATTGTATTGGACTACTAGGTAAAGGAGAGAAGTAAAGGCCAGATTTGTGTTGTAAAAGCAAAGGTTTCAAAGTAGTTTGAATAAAGAAAAAGAGGGAAGACTGAGTCAGCACTCAGTAGTATAAGCATCCCATTTTTTTATTTAAAATAATCAATATTGAATTCCCACCATTTACAAACAAAAGAATCTAGACTAAGGCAATTTCTAAGCAAAGTATATAAAAGTTTAAAATAGGAAAGGCTAGACCTAGTGTCTATTAAACAAAACTTGAAAGAAATAATGGTATGTACATTTCCACTGTGAGATGTTCGTCAGCTGTAAAAGAGAATGAGGACATTCCTGTTACACTGATATAAAAACATCTACAGGATATATTGTTAAGTGAAAACTGCATGGTACAAAACT
>NW_011910062.1:0-2401 GCF_000151845.1 Pteropus vampyrus | reverse complement strand
GTTTTTAAAAACTACCATTATGGATTAAATGGACTGCATTTATATAATTGCCTAGGCACACTTATTCAGAAGTGTTTTTGTTGCTGTCTCCTATAGCTACAAAATGATGTTATTCTAACATATGAACAATATTCTGGCCGCCGAGACAAAAAGATTTTGGTTGCATAAAAAATGAGATGTTAAAAAATTAAAGAACTGAATACAGACTTGGAGTATACATGTTATAGAAGTTAACCCTGATCGATTCACTTACTAAAGATGAAAAAGAAAAAAATTTCTTAACTAAGAGGATCAGGCGAGAGAATTTATGGCCCTTACCCCCAAAAGTCATTCTATTCCTCGAGCCGGGGGCCGTGAGGAGAGAGGACGGAGGAGTCACTGTCTTAGTGTTTAATGGGACAGACTTTCACTTCAGATAAAAAGGTTCTGGGATGGACGGAAGTGATGGTTGCACAGCAGAGAGAACATGCTTATTGCCACTGAGCTACGTACCTGAACATGGACACGGACAGTGGATTGGGGGTCACCAGAGGAAAGGGGGAGCGGGGGGAAGTAGACGGGGTAAAAGGGGTCGGATATTCAGTGATGGAAGGAAATCTAACTTTGGGTGGTGAACACACAATGCAATATATATACGACATACCGCTGAACTGTACACTTGACACGTACTGGATTTTATTGATGTCACCCCAATAATTTTTAACTTAAAAAAATGGTTTAAATGATGCATTTCATGTTAATCACATTTTATAACAGAACTTTTAAGAAAATATTTACTGACATTTATTCAACTCTCCCTATCTACCAGGCCTGTTTACAGGCACTTCTAAACTGATACCTCTCAACAATTCTCTGAGAAAGTGACCCATTATGATCCATATTTCAAAGATGCAGAAAGGTTAAGTAACTTCCCTGAGGTCTCACACCTAGTTAACGGCTGAGCTGGGTTTGACCTCAGGCAGTAAAACCCCAGAGTTGTTTATAAATATTGCTAATACTCATGCACCACTCACAATCCAAGAGAATCTGTTGTTCTTTTTTTAACAAAATGCTTTATCTGAACATAAGAGGCATAAACTGGGTGTGGATTTATACCCCTTTAAACAAATCTTGATTCAAACTTGTTCCAAAATCTACATACGCCTCTGCTAATATAAAGTCAAATAGATCTGAACACCCCAATTCAACAGAGTGATGCCCAGAGGCTCCTCAGCTAGCAGACACTGTACATTACCTCTGTGTGCCCTGAAAACGTACAGGAAAATAGAGAGAAAAAGAAGTTTTAATTAATAGTCTTTAAAGAACAATTTTACAGCACATAAATTACTTTATTCCCAACATAGATATGTATGCCATTTCTCAAATATAGAACCTGGCACCACATAATATGTGTTGAATAAATAAATGAATGGATTTTTTTTGTTTGTGTTACATCAGTACCTTAGGTGAATACACTGAAAGTTAGTTCACATTACAATTTGTTCATGTCGTTCTGATGTTTGTAGTGTACCGTAGCATGTAATCATTTTTAACTGTTATAAACATTTTTAATGGTTCTAAAGTAATTATACTTACTTTTTTAGTAAGTATAATGGAGGAGGAGGAGGAGGAGGAGGAGGAGCAGGAGCAGGAGGAAGAGGAGGAGGGAGAAGGTGCAGGGCGGGTTCTGCAGATCCTAACTGCCCACCAGCCACCAGTCAGTGTCTGGCTGTACTGCACAAGGAGGGAATATGGAGGCCCGAAGTACAGCAGCTGATGATCTGTGAGGGCCAATACCCAGACTAAGTCATGCTGTTTTGTAGTTTATTGGTGATTTCTTCCTCTATTACCTGACATTCCGAATTCAGATACATTGGTGATATATATGAAGTACCTGAACAACATCTGGATTCCTTAGATCCGTATAACCATGCACGATATATAACTACGCTCTACTAAAAACTGTATTTTAAACACTGAGACTCTTAATACAAAGTAATTTCATACCTTCCAAAGTATTTTTCTCCATTGTGAAATAATTAAAACTCCTTGTGTATTTTCATCAACATTTTGTAATAGATCATTTAAAAAGCCAAATATTAAGCAATTCGATCACAAAGGCAAAACATTTGAAACAGTTGCCAAATTTCCATTTTATAACCTTTGTAAAATATGTGCTCTTTTGGGTCATAGAATTATGTCGCTTTTGCTGAACACCAGGCTAAAAGCTCTGTCAAGTGACTTTCAGGTTTATACATTCTGATGCCATTATAAGCAATTACAAGGCTTAATGGAATGCTAGCTGTGTGTACTTCTGGCATCCCCCTAAATTCATGTCATTAGTCATTTTGTGAAGTCACTATAGCTTTTCTTCATCAATTGCCTCTCAGGTTTTCCAAACAACATTTTTAAGATCATTTCA
>NW_011910061.1:0-1681 GCF_000151845.1 Pteropus vampyrus | reverse complement strand
AGATATGACACACTATTACTATGGAACAAGATCAATCCAACATATGCAGGCATATGTGCCTAAAATGTCCTACCAAGACCAGGATATTCATTCAGTATTTACTCAAGGTATAATATGCTCCCAGTTCTAGTGATATGACCTCATGTTAATAAACATATGGGAAAACCCTGAGAGTAAGCACTGGATTCTTAGTTTCTGTCCTCTAAACATGGGAGGTAATAAGACAGTAAAATATAATTTCTGGGAAAACAGAAGCAATCAAAAATACAGCTCTGGATACTTTATTTGAGAAATTTTCCTGACAGAAGTTAATTCTCTTACCTACTTTGCATGCACCACTTATATTAGAACCAAACCAGGAGGTATATGTCTTATTTCACTTCCAAAGAGAGGGAGAGGGAAGAGAGAAAAGAGGAGAGGGGGAAAAAAAAGCAGGCAAAATTTAAAATTCCAGGTCCAAAGACTACATGAATTATCTACCATTGAAATTGAATTATGATGGGATTTTGTTTAGAAATTTTTCCCTAAAGTAGGAAATTAATTTAAAGGAATTATATCAATGTATATGTGGTATTACTGGTAATTATTTATTCTGTATTTTTTGTATAAGTTAGTCTGTGGTTAATTTTCAACACCTATACAGAATTTTAAAAGCAATTAAAAAAACAACAAATACAATTAATAATTTTCTCACAAAAACACAGTTAAGCATAGCTTTCCTCACTGGAACTGGAGAAGAAAATTGTCCTAAACCTCCTTGGTACACAACATTTTTGCATCTAATTCAGCCTATTCTGGACAAAACTGGTATTTTGAATTAAATATTTGAATGATATCTTGATAGACTATAATGAGATTTTAAACTCCTTTTGGGAAGTTAAGACTACCTAGTCAACTGATCAACTGGTTCAATAATCTTGAGGCAGATAGATAGTCCTGCATTTACTACCTCCTTATACTACTTTCTTCCCTGTCTCCCAATGCTACAGCCACCCAACGTCCCAGGCTTTTTCTTCTTTCTTAATTCAAGTTTTTAAATATAATTCTGATACATGTTCTAATGTTTTCTTCAGAGAAATTTATTTAACATCACATTCATCTCAGTGGACATGAAAGCATATATTCATTACTGGAAATAGCGCTATGCATTAAGTTTTTCGGAAACAGGAGCTAACATAGGTGGTATCGCTAAAATCTGCGCAGCTCATGCTATCTGACAGGCCCTATTCTAGCCTCTTACGTGATTTATTGTTTTGTTCATCCTCAAACCACCACACATAAAAGTGCTACTCTTTTCATGTTACAAGTGAGGAATCTAAAATACGATGAGATTTAGAAAATGTGATCAGGTTTTCATAATGGTGAGAAATACCTGATACATTATGTTTTATATATTTCATTAATTTCAAGTAAGCACAAAAATAATAAATAATATTAATTTCTTATTTTTGGAATCTCCGACTAAAAAATTTCAATGCGATAAAACATGCATAAATTCTTTACAAGAGAAAAAAACACAAACTTCTCTCCAATGAGTGCAATAAAGCAGTCTATTCACCTCTTCAAAATATTACACACTGGTTAAAATGTTTCAGGGATCTGGCATGATTGAGCTGCTTTAGCATTTTAATTTTAATGATTTATTTATCTCAATTGTGAAAATATAAATATAAAATTATCT
>NW_011910060.1:0-1911 GCF_000151845.1 Pteropus vampyrus | reverse complement strand
CACTTTAAAGGATTATTTAACCTACTTTAATAATATGTGCTCCTAAGATGATATTCAAATACCAATAACTACATATTTTTTCGAGACATTTTTCAAGACACACAGATATTCTAATAATTGCTTTCTAGATTATGATCCTTACTGTTACTGAAATCTTAATTACCTTCTATTTTATCAAATAAAAAGGTTTCTCTCCTCCAAAAATAATGGTTAGCCTTTTCTCTGTCAGTCCTCATTCAGGTGAGAAAAACAGCTCTGAGCTCAATCTTAACTTTGGGAAAGCAACGAACATGTAAAATAGTCAAGTAGTACCGTCTTCCAGTCATGATTCTACCCAAACCACACTAGAAAGATGAAAAAAATGAACAAACAAACAAAAAAGTAAAACCGCTTCTGGAGAACTTATAAGGCAGACAATTTCAAGTGACTAAAAATGGATTAAGCATCCTCTTTTTTAATTTGTGTAATATAGCTCTTAATGATTTAGAAATCCTCTCTGTTGTCAGCTAAGTTTTAATTTGGTTTTAAAACTGGATAGATAGGCCCATAAGTCAATAATTTACCACTGGTGAATACACTGGTGAAGGCCACTCAGGCATGATTACATATCAAAGGCTCACTACATAGTCAGAAGAAAGGAAGGAAATACACTCAGCCCTTACAGGTATTGTACTTGTTGTAAAAACAATTGCAGCTATTTTATAGTATTTCATCAAATCTAAGATATTGTAAAATATATCACTATTTGACATCCCTCTGAGAAAATATAATCTCGCAAGTCACATCATAACATACACATTATACCATATTATTATCTATTAAATTGCATGTGAATAAACATTTAGGATAGTGCAATGTTTCTGAAAAATTGATGCTTGATGTCTCAATTATAATCCTTCAAAAATTGGTCACACTTCTATTCTATGGCTTCAGCTATATAATAATCTTTTTTCATGTATTTCAGCAATAAGATATAACACAGTTTCAATTCCTTGAGTGTCTTTTCTTAGGTACGGTAAAATGCTTGATAGTTGGTTATATAGCAAAAAACAAAACCAAAACCAAAAACGAAATTGTGGTTATTCCTCAAGTGACAAATATTTGCATCATCAATATCAATCTTAAACCTTGTTGCTATTGCAATGGATTATTTGCAAACACAATAATTTTTTATTTCAAAGCAAATTATGCTATAAGTTTTTAAACAACATACTAATGGCAGTTAAATCCAGCACACTTAGTATCAACAATCCATAAACCTTGGAAGTGAATAAGGAAATCATCTGTGGCTATGACCAAGTTCTCTTACATTCAGGCAATGACAATTACATCATGTTTCCCTGTCTAGCAGCTAGTAATTGTAAGACTTCATGAATTATAAGATACACCCTAATTTTAAGAATTTAAAAATTATAACTTAAGATATATGAAAAATTATGTGAAAAAAATTATGTGTTATATGAAAAAAAAAGTGTGTGTCAAACACAGTGATGGGAATTGAGAATATCAAGAAGTATTAGTCTCATTCTTCATGCTGCTCACTGTCTAGTATGGACAGAGCAGTAACCAGCAATTAGTATTCGTGTCTGGTAAAATAATAATATGCAATTTAGAATTCTTTGTATTCATGCTTTATACTAACTTATTTAATCTTTATAATAATCCTAAGAGGCAGGTACATGATAGAGACACTAACTTGTCTGGACACCTGGGAAGGGAATCTAAACTAGCCTTTCGTAGGAGATGTTACATAGATGTGGATAATGGAGGAGAAAGAAAGAAATCAAATTCCAGGCAATAGCTCTCCATAAGCATAGTCAGAAGCAGAGAGAAGGAGATCCCTGGGGAACATCCATGGTGGAGGAGTATAAGTACTGTCGTTCATGAGGCAACAGGAAAAGGGTCAGGAGC
>NW_011910059.1:0-2121 GCF_000151845.1 Pteropus vampyrus | reverse complement strand
CACCAGATTGCAGCAGAGAATGTGTGAATTTGGGTTTTGGTAGATTTGGTGGTGTGTACATTTTGATTTTCTGCTTTCTTCTCTTTTTGTAAATTCTCTGTCTTTTTATACTTTGTTTCTTAAAGAATCACTAGAGGCTATTCTTTTCTGTGTTTTCACCTTTTCTATAAAGAGACTCGGGGTCATATTTCAGTATTTTATCAAGATTAATGACAAATCAAGCTGATGCTCAGTAACCTCTCTTAAGGTGAGAATTGACTTTATGACGTTCATGAGATCACTGTGTTTAAGGAATACAAAACTTTCACAGTGGCCTTGGACTTCAAGTTGCATACTGAGTGAGATGAAAAAGACTTTTTTTTCCCTTTTATTCTCTACTGTATTATTACTATTGAAACTGCAGAAAGGTCCATTAAGTATAAGGTTACCTTAAAGGGAAGCTATCTCTGCCATTCAATTGACAATACCCTTGACATACTCAACAGTAGTGCAGAGACCATTGTCTGTTCTTAAAAAGTCAACTATTGTTATTAATGATGCCCCTGTATGACTCAGAAAAAAGGGAGCCACATAAAGATGATGCATGTTAAATGGCTTATGGATATATTTAGTGGCCTATGAAGCTGCTCTCGAAGAACATAGGCTGTGGATGCCATCTTGGCATTGTCCCTCTGCTTAGTTCCAGCTTGCCGGTGTCTCCCCCTACAAAAGGGGCCTATACACTCTTCTGGAGCCTTGATTTTTGCAGTTGCCACCTAGAGACGCCTTCAGATCACCTGGTATTGGTGGCCTGTGGGGCTTACATTTGTGGCCTCTCAGGATTATATATTTTTGCTAACTTTTAAAGGCTGCTGCCTGAAGGTCTGGCTTGCAGTCAGCCTAAATCTAGATGTTAGGATCTTTCTCTTTGGGACATTGACAGGTCTTGGCACATCCTCAAATACTGGGAGCTATTAAAAATATAATAGGCTGCTGAGACAAACACAGAGACTTGAGAGAAGACCAAGATTTGGGGCAGGGCTGATCAAAGAGATCCACCACCTACACGAGGCCACTCCTTCAAGACTGGGTTCATCTTACTTGGGACTCTCTGGACTTTCTGGAAGTCTGTTTTCTTCCCCAAGTTAGGGAAGTTTTTAGCCATTATTTCTTCAAATAAGAGTTCTGCCCCTTCCTCTTATTCTGGGACCCCAATAATGCAAATGTTAATCCATGTTATATTGCCCCATAGGCCTTCCAAGCTATCTTTACATTTTTAAATTCTTTTTTCCTTTTTTTGCTCTTGATTTGACGACTTCTCCTGCTTTATCTTCGAATTGACTGATCCTTTCTTTGGCTTCATTTAGGAGTAGACACCATCACTGAATTCTACCACACATTCAAATAAGAGTTAGTATCAATCTTAAATTTTTCCAAAGCATAGAAAATGGCGGAACTCTTCTAAATACATTTTATGAGGCCAACATTACCTGATACCAAAACAAGAGAAGGATTCCACAAAAAAAGAAAATTATAGGCCAGTATCCTTGATGAACATAAAGGCCGAAATCCTCAGCAGAATATTAGCAAACCTAATTCTACAATACATTAAGACCTGAAACCATAAAACTTCTGGAAGGAAATGTAGGCAGTAAGTTCCTTGACATAGATCTTGGAGATGATTTTTTAAAAATCTGACATCACAAGTAAAGCAGTAAAAACAAAAAATAAACATGTAGGACTATGTCAAACTAAGAAGCTTCTGCACATCAAAGGAAACCATCAACAAAATGAAAAGTCACCCTATGGAATGGGAGAAAATATTTGCAAATCATGCCTGATAAGGGGCTAATACCCAAA
The DNA here is from genome assembly GCF_000151845.1 of Pteropus vampyrus. Lineage (NCBI taxonomy): Eukaryota > Metazoa > Chordata > Mammalia > Chiroptera > Pteropodidae > Pteropus > Pteropus vampyrus. Next base: position 282 of record NW_011910059.1, on the reverse strand, counting down.
ATATACAAAGAACTCATACAACTCAAGGGCAAAAAAAAAAAAAAAGAGCAAACTATCCGAATAGACATTTTCCCAAAGAAGATATAAGATGGCCAACAGGTACATTAAAAAATTGCTCTCCATCATTAATCATCAGGGAAACGCAAATCAGAACCACAATGAGCTATCATCTCATTCCTTTTAGAACGTCTGTCATCAAAAAGACCTGAAATAACACGTATTGGAGAGGATGTGGAGAAAAGGGAACCCTTGTGCACTGTTGATGGGAATATAAATTGGTAT
>NW_011910058.1:0-2080 GCF_000151845.1 Pteropus vampyrus | reverse complement strand
TGTTTGGCTTCGACCCCTCACTTTTTCCAGCACAATTCTCTTCGCATGGGATGCACCCCCAAAAGGGCTGGCCTTCAGGGCTGTGCCCAAATGGGCTTTCTTGTACTGTTTATCATTTCACTTCTGATCTCTGACTGCGACACTTGCCCGTCCTGCCGGCACCACGGGCCTAAGCAAAAGAGGCAGCATTACATTTAACATTAGGAAAAAAATTTTTTTTAAAGAATTAAGAGCAGTTATTGAGAATCCTGATGATTGACACAAAATAAATCATATCCTGACCAAAAGAGATTTGCTAATGCTCCAAAGAGAACTTGGGGAATCCACCGAACGTACATAATGCAAATGAAAGGTGTGTGAGCGGTTCACTCGGCGGCAGTGGCTCTGGGCCGCCATCACGTTTTCTCATCCTACTTACGATTTCAGCAGCAGCTATGATGGACAGGTCCGACTTTCTCTGAGCTCCTGTCTTGTGTCTTTCCACGTTTTGCCCCTGGGCTTCTACGATGCCCTGGGAGCTTGTTTGGCTCTGGCAAGTATAGCTCAGAAGTACAAAAGGGTCAAAGCCCTTGCGGCAACCCTTACAGGAACGTCACGGAACATTTACTTCCTTTTCCGTCTTTGGAGTGAACAATTGTGAGAAACTTCTGCCCACGACTCAGGAGCCCCAGCAGACCTGAGCCTCCGTTGCCCACAGCTGGGACCCCAATAATGCCCCCTGCACGAACCCTCCTCCTCCCCTTTCTCACTCTCCGAGCTCACTTGCTCCTGCTTCCCGTATAATCTCTCAAATGAACTCTGTGTACCAAGTGCTTAACCAAGGGTCTGGTTTGAAGGGAATCCTAAATAAATCAGCATGTTTTGATAATTACGTAGCAATCATCCTGTTGAATTAAACTGTGAAGTCTCAGAAAAGACCGAGGATTCTTTGCTATGAAGTACATGAGGCATTGCATACACACTCTGTTTTACTACGCATTTGGATTAATTAAGAACCATCATGGACAAGGACTGTGGATTAGTGGTTACCAGAAGGAAGTGGTTACCAGAGGTAGATGGGGTCAAAGGGGTCAAATATTTGGTGACAGAAGGAAATCTAACTTTGGGTGGTGACCACACAATAAAATCAAATAAGTTTCAACAGCATGTCATATATATATGACATATAAAATCAAATAAGTTTCAACAGCATGTCATTCAAAAAGGATGCTATATATATATGACATGCTGTTGAAACTTATTTGATTTTATTAATCAATCACCCCAATAATATTTAATTAAATAAAAAAAGGAAAAAAAGAACCATTTCTTTAATCCTTTACTAAATACATTTACAACAACCTGCACAATAGATCCTATTAGAAAACATTGCTTCCCAGACAGGAATTTTCTAGGTTACATATTTCAAAATATCACAAGAGTTTTTCCTCTCAGGGAAAGATCCACCCTGTGTGGCCTCTTCTCTCCTGGGAAATCAAAGCCTCTAGCTCCTTTGGTAGGTCAAGGCCATCGGAGGAATAGGAAGGCGCCACTTAAACAGGATTGTTTACTCTGACTGCAGTCATCATTAGCCCAGACGTGTAGCACACCAAAGCTACCACTCAAGACAATTTCCGGCTTGCTGATGTGTCAATACTAGTAAACAAAATACAAAGAACAATCTGAAGTCTCCTGGACTGGCCACGTACGTAATTTTTTTTTTTAATCACTATAAAAGTGGAGGAGAATGTCAATTTATTCATGCAGAGGCAAGATAGTTTTAGACTTAGATTTTATCTTCATTAAAATTCTTGACATTCAAAAAGGATGCTAGCTAGTCTCCCAGACAGCTAGCTGTCTGTGAAAACGTTCATGTCAGAATCTAACTGAAAACACAGTTTCCAAGAGAACTGGTAGAACTATAGCTATAAACTTACTGTGATTTAATATATATTAAAAGATTAAGGTGAAACGTGTAAGAAAACACTAATATTAAACACCGAATATATTGGTAAAGTGAAAAGTAAATACTTTTATCATGTAAGAAACCACTTTATGTTTGGATTTTTGACAAATTGGATTTACTGGTGAATCACAAATT
>NW_011910057.1:0-2414 GCF_000151845.1 Pteropus vampyrus | reverse complement strand
AAAATAGAACTCATAAAATTGTTACCTCCTAGAACAATAATTCTTAACTAGGGAACAAATTTTGTCCCCAGGAGACGTTTGGAAATGTCTGGAAATATTTTTGATTTTCACATCTTGAGAGAGATGAATGATGCCACTGGCATCTGTTTGGTAGGGGGCAGGGGATCCCACAAAACATCCTGGAATGCACAGGACAGTTTTGCACAAAAAGAGTTGGCTAGTCCAAAGGTCAAGAGTGCCAGGCTGAGAAAGCCTGTTGACACTGCTTACAGAGAGCAATGTTGGGATGGTTGGGAAAGACTAGAAAGCAGACTTTCATTTTCATCTATTTGTAATGTTTGAATCTTTCTCATTTTTTCTTTATTATTTCCATATTTATCTTGTTAAAGATTCATTATATTCCAGAAATTATAAAAACGCATCACGATCTAGATCTGTAGATGAAATTTTTATTTGAAAAAAATCCCAGAAGAATCAAAGATTACAGTTAAATAAGTGCGTGTGTAAAGAGACAAAAGCCAGTTGGCCTCAGAATTATCCTCTAATGATCTTCCAATTATCCTGCACAGTACTAAATCCTAGAAGATAAGCTCCTTAGGTCAATTGCATTTTAAGGAGGAAAGTTCAAATCTTAAGAATTCACATTTCATTCTAGTAGTTCATATGTAAACAAAAAAATAATCAAATTCTTAGGTTTCAATGGCTATTTTGCTGCTCAGAAATGTGCAAAAGATGCCAAAACGGAGCCTGTGCCAGTCAATGTCATTACATACTTCTAGAAGATTCCTTGATGGACACACTGTGTCCTCTGAGAATTTCAGTGAAGTAAAGTGAGAGGACCGTGCTTTTTAATCTCCCCTCTCTGAGATGTTTCTTCCACTCTTTGGACCCAGAGGTAGGTGTTAAGGAAATCTTTTACACGTATTACGGGCACAGATCTCTCTCCCTGGCTGACACTGCTGGGTTGTAGGATATCATAGGCTCACCAAATGTCAAAACAGTTCTTAGGAAAGCATGACATGTGTTCTAGGAGTTTTCTGGGGTTGACCTATGGTGATAAAATGGATACTTGCTGCTTTTCAAGAGAAACCAGAATATGGGTTGTCATCTGAAGCAGCCCGAAATAGCAGGGTCAGCAGAGAGGGTTGGCAGTAGGAGCAGCCTGCGTTTGTAGAATGTGAGGTGGCTAACATATATGAGTTTTCCCTTGGGCCAAGAAGATAACCTAAAACATAGCTGGGCTAAAATACTTGCCTGCTGGGATAAGAACACCCCGGGAGAGAACTGTTGGAAGCAAGGAGGGCATAGCCCTTGCCAGGGAGTGATGTATAGAGAATGAAAGACTCATAAATTCACTAAAATAATTAGTAAAATTTATAGCTTTTTGTGCCTGACAGTGGATTGGTTGTAGACAAAAGGGAACAAATAATACCAACTAAATACAGTTAGGTTTATCATGTTATTATTGTTCCCTCCCCTTACATCTGACCCGAGAGAGCCAGAAGTCAGAATGGAAGGAGACACATGCAAAAAAAAACCATTTTCTATTTTCCTGCCAATATCTTAAGGCTATGGAGCAGGCCTGAGTCAGCGAAGTGGAGAATGCTTACATGAGATTTATGATATTAAAGTTATAGTACAGACCAAATCAAATTTCTTCAATCCAAAACAAACAACAACAACAACAAACCCCAACATGATTCAGAACCCTAAATACTAAAATACTAGAAAAAAGAGAAAAACTAGGCTGTAAATTAGTTGTGTGTGTATGTGCTATATGTGTATGTGTGTATGCATGCTTGTAATTGGGAGTTAAATTAGACATTTCAACTGACACACCAGATTAAATGGAAAATAAGATTCCAAAATGAAGCTTCAGGCAAAGATGCGTCCCTTAAAAAGCAATGCTGAGAAGTCATGTCATGACTCATAAACCACTTTCCTATACATCCTTCCCAGCTAGAAGCTGTGTGTTCACCAATACTGTGGCAGAAGCTGAGGGCGCAATTGCCTTTTACTCCTGGGAGTCGTCAGAAGGGCACACACAGTGGGGAATCCTCTGAAGAACACCATGAAAGCACTCACAGGGCAGAAGATCAGCTTTAATCCTCGTCAGGCCCAGAGAGTGCAATACTGTCTTACAACAGGTCTAGTTAGTAAGAAAGTTCTGCTTCCTTTCTTCCCCCTGCATCTTTATGCATCAACCTCAGAGAGATAGAAAACTACAGTAGGCTGCAAGGGGAGGAGGTTCTCAATTTAGAAAGAAGTTACCCATCCCACCTTCCCAGGCTAAAATTTCTCATCTGCTGAGTGAAGATTTAATTACAAAATTGAGTCTGTTTTCAAACGAAACAAAAGAATAACCTCAATGTAAAAGAAGAATGAGATGGAAATATTATATACTGATTACACAT
>NW_011910056.1:0-2579 GCF_000151845.1 Pteropus vampyrus | reverse complement strand
TTTACTCCCTGGTTTCTTCCTTTGTTTCATAGCCCTCCCTGTCAGCACCTTCCTCTGCCTTTGACCCCATGAGCAGTTTGCCTTCTTGAATCACTGCCTGAGCAGAACGTACCTGACCGGGAATTCCAAACCACCCTGGTGCTCTGAAGTCGGCCAGCTCTCACACCTTTGCTCAGCCTGGCTCTTCTCAGGGGCATTCTGGGCTTCACAATAGCCATGTGAAGCCTTCTGATACTCCCTGAAGTACTTCTCTCCAACCCCACTGGGACCTATTGGGAACGTGCTGGAGCTGAGATAGACAGGCTGATGGGGATACCTGACTTGAGGGGCATAGTTTCAGGAAAGCTGAGCTTAGAATATATTTCCAGTACATGGTTTCAGAGTCTGTTTTTCCCTCCAAATGTAAGCCTCAGGCCATTCTCTTTCATGTCTTAAATGATAGGTAAGAATGATCTATAAGCCAGAATTCAGTATCTCTTTGTTTAGTTTATTGTGACTGGTGGTATATCAGCCACTCTTGTCGACTGAGTGCTCTGAGGTGAGGGATTCCTGCTTGAGAGGCACACAATCTGTGCATCTAACCCTGAACAAGATCTCCTTGAGTGTGGGGGACTGTCAGCTCTTGTTAAGGGAGGGACTGATAGGTTGTGATGACCCCAGGTCATCAAGTAAAAATAGCTACAAAAGAATCAGAGATCCCAGGGTCAGCCAGGTAAGAGCTCTGCACACACCTGCCAACTGCCCCACCCCCACTTTAGGTTCTGAGCAATATTGGACTTGTAGGCTGCAGGTGTCTTGTTTCCGTTACGTAAGTGAGTTCCATGGAGGGGACTTGTGTGTGATTCTGGTGATAGATGAGTTCTTGGGCAGGCTGAGTTTGAGACATGCTGAGTCCACGCAGGAGTTTGCCTGGTTCATCATGCTCTGCCAAGCGCCTGAAGGTCTCTGAGACCCTCTGAGTTGTGAATCTGAGTAGGAGAGTAGCAGACATCAAGGCACGTGGTTTTGTCCACTTAGGCTCTCACTTGCTCTTGAGAAACAAAACAGTTAGCTTTGCTCTTCTGGGCCCTTTAGCTCACTTGGTTGAGTCTTCCTTTTCAGAAGCAGATGTATTTGTATCCCCAAAGTCATAGCTCGGCTTTACTACACAGGGGCTTGTCCCAAAGCAAATGGCTCTTTTTTTAGTTAGGGTATTTTCTCTTTTTACCTTTTTACTTTTTTTATTCTGATTTGGGGGCTCTTTGGCCATCTGCCAAAGGTTTACCCTCTTGCATTTTCCACCAGATTTGCCCTGTGTCATTTGGAGATATAAAGTGAGCAGTTCTTGGTCCAAACCCTCTTCTGCTTGTAATTGTGTTGGATGGTTCAGGGTGCTTCTCTCAAGGGTAGCACGTCTACATTGATGGTTGCTTGCTCTAGGAGGCCATCAGTTCCTTCCTGTGGAACAGGGTCTGAAGTGGAGGGCAGAGGGGCAGAGCTTAACTATACTGAGTTCTGAGTTCAGGTTCCTTTCCTGATCTGCACTTAAACCTAGTCTGAATGATGAGAAGATTAATCAATTGGAACTCAAAAACAACATGAAAAAAATGAGTTAATAGTAATTAGGATATATTTAGGTAAAGTTGCTATTTACTCTGGAAACCAACAACTTTTGATTTATTTTTTTCCTTGCCCCGTGGACTCCCAGCCCTGTCACCCTCCCTAGGCCATACAGTGCAGTCCTCCTCCTGACATCCCACTTGGGGCCCAGGTGGGACTCCCAGTCTCCCTGAACAGACACACACACACACACACTCACAGTTGTTGGGATGCTGGTGTTTGGAGGTCCCAGCTTGTACTCTCTCTTTCTGCCACAGGCCAGATGGCCTCATGGCTGAGGAAGGGATTTCTGTAGTTTCTGGATTCGGGAAGGCTCTTAGTCAGCCGTGTCCTGAAAGCAGAGTCTGTTGTAGTTTGAAGAGCAGCCAGAGAGCATGGATGGGAGATTCTGGATCGGCTTTCCATGAGTGTGAGAAGAGCAGCTGCTGAGAATTCACTGGTAAGGCCGTAAGGCCACAGTAGCACCGCTAGGCTTGGCTTGGCTTGGCTGGCGGTGGCCGTTTGCTGTGCTCTTGGCCTCCTGAGCTGAAGCTGCCTTTTCCTTGTCTGCTCTGAGGGGAAGGGGAGGGAGGTGTTGAACAAATTAGGCCTCAGGCTCCACATGAGAGAGCTGGTGAATGGGTACGAGCCCTTCAAGAGCTTGAGTGCTTACACTTAGAAGAGTCGGAAGCCTCTCCATCCAGAGAGGGATCCGGCTGCAAGGTGAGGATTCGAAGGGGGAAGATATTTGACAACTAGGTGAGAATTTCTTACCAGACCCAGGATCGGATCTCAGAGAACTGGTTAAGATTTGGGAAGAAAAAGAAAAAATTGAGACTACTACAAGGTTTTAATGATAGTTGTGGTTGAAATTTTAGAAGGGGATTTAGGATGCGGGAGAAAATCAATGGTAAATATTTCTTGAGATCAAAAGAGAAAATATCAGAGGGTAGTAATGGCCTGAGGTGGGGAAGCATTCAGGCTGTCTGCCGTGTGGCCAT
>NW_011910055.1:0-2452 GCF_000151845.1 Pteropus vampyrus | reverse complement strand
TCCATCAAGCATCCTCTGTCCTTTCTATCTTTAATATCTTAGTCTATGTCTCTCAGATTCTTCTTCAGTGCCAGTAAACATGTTCACAAACACACAAAAACAATTCTCTGTAGTCTCTCTTGCCTCTGTTAGCTACTATGCTATATCACTGTCTTCCCTACTCCGTGCACTTCACTTATTTTAACTCTGCAAGGTGGTTTACTCCCAACAACCTCTCCCCCCAAAACAGTTGTTTCCAAAGTCACCAGTGACCCCTCCCCAAATATGTCCAACCTATGCATCATCCTTCAGGGACACTATGGTATTTGACTCAGTGGTCAATCTTCTTCTTCTTGACATTTTCTTCTTCACTGGCCTCCCTGTTGTCCACTATCCTGATATTTCTCTTACTTCTCACATAGCTCCATCTGGAACTCCTCTACAGGCTCTTTCTCTCAATTCAGACTTTCCATAGGGCTTCTCTCCTTCCCTAAAGGAATCCACTGGCTATGCACTAGCCGGCTTCACCCAAAATTCTATTGCCTGTTAATTTCAGATCCAGAATTCTCAACAGCCTTCTGTGCATTTCTACCTGGATGACCCACTGGAAATTTGAAATCTGTTACAAACTGAATTATCTGTTTTGCTTTCCCCACACTTGCTCTTCTCCTCCTTTGCAGCATCACCATTTTCTCAGCCATCCAAGCTTATCACATCAGAGTTCTCACTCCCCTTGTCCCTCACAGCCAGTCAGTCACTAATGCCCCACTGGCTTTTTCCTCTTCTATTCCTACTGTCCTCACCTATTGCAAGCCCTCATTATTTCTCTGTGGACTCCTGGAATGGTTTCTTGTCTGGCCTGCTACCTCCTACCCCTACTGCCAAATTAGCCTTCATGGAACCTTCATAGAGAACTCCCCTGGCTATGGTGCTCCCTTACCCAGGACCCTATATAGACTTCCCAGTGCCTGGATTCACACTATTCAACCTGGCATTCAAGGTCCTCCATGCTGTGGCTCCAACTTACCTCCCTGAACTTAATTCGCATCCCATTCAAACTGGAAGTTTTCTGGTCTCCAGATTTTCCTTTCTCAAATTCTACAGTGTTCTTTTTATTGGGGACATTTTTCTGCCTTCTGGGACTCTTTCTGCTTCAGTGTGCCTTTCCTGCTCCCTGAATAGGATATTATTTCACTCCTTCTGAGACCCAAAATAACATTCTCTATCTCTCTCCTATAAACCATCACCCTGCTCCACCCTGGTTATCAGGCTATAAGCTTCTGAGACACAGAGGGCTCACACCTGGCTCATCTTTCCAACTCGGTAGTAGCGAGTGTGGCCCTCATACATAGTCTACACATATCTGATGAAGCGTGAATCAATCAAATTGAGTCAAATTAGTCAAATGGACCCATAAACTTTGTTAAAAAGTACTTACGTAGATGGTAGAATGTGACCTTTCCTAGAGGCGTGTGGTGTAGCTCTGGAGTTAGACTACCAATTACCTGCACTGTGACCTGAGCAAGTTTTCTAACTCTCTGAGCCTCAGTTTCCTCATCTGCAACATGAGAATCACACCCACATCACAAGAGCATGGTGAAGAACAAATGATATAATAAAGGCAAATCGTCTAGTCTAGTTCCTAGAATACAGACGGAACTCAGAAGAGTGAAGAATCTTCTTGCTGTAAAGAAGTGAGTGCGAGAATTGCCCTTCCAGGAAGGACAAGGGCTGCACGAAGGCAACCATTTCTGACCTGTCTCCAGCAGCAGTTTCACGATGGAGAAGTTGGAGTGGGACACACTATAGTGAAGAGCTGTGTTCCCGTTCCCATCAGCCAAGTTGACAAGCAGCCTTAGGAAGTGTGGGGAGTGAGGCTGGAGATAGGCAGCCACCACAGCAGGACTAGATGACTTCCGGCTGGAGACACGGAACCACTCTTGACTGATGGTGTTCAAGCTTTGCCTCTGAAATACCAAGAGAATCCAATGCCAGAAGGTTATCTGGCCTGGGGTGCTAGTTTTCAGCGAGAGTGTCAGTTTCCACTAGGAAAAGTTACCTTTGGAAGATTCCATCTCTATCTCTTCAGCTCCTTCCAACTCTCCATGTGATTTACTCCTGGAGGTCTCAGAACTAGTAGGGTCCAGGATATAGCAACATTGCCACTGTGCAGTTGCCACTCCCCTCCCCCCATGTGAGGTAGAAAGGAGGACTGGGAGGGCAACCCAGTAGCCAGTAACAAAGCACTTCACTAGGTGACAGTTGGAGTCTACTGTAAGTTTAGGTCACATCCCTTGTGTGCACAGGACAACCAAGACCCTCTCTTTCATGCTCATACAGCCAGCCTATACTGACCTTAGCCCAAATTCTACCAGGACTTGTATGTGTTTTTAATAGACATAGCTGGAAAGTCACAACATTTTATTAATAGGAAAAATGCATGCTGAAAACTAAGACAAACGACATGTCCAAT
>NW_011910054.1:0-1859 GCF_000151845.1 Pteropus vampyrus | reverse complement strand
ACTAGATCCTCAGACCTTTCATCTTATAATTGAAGGTTTGTGCCCTTTTACTAACCTCTCCTTATTTCACCTCCCACCCCCCAGCCCCTGGCAACTACTTTTCTGTTTCTATGAGTTCAACTGATTTTGGGGGAGGGGGAGGGAGGGTAGATTCCACGTGTAAGTGATATCATGCATTATGTCAGTATTTGTCTTTCTTTGTCTTACTTCACTTCACGGAATGTCCTCCAGATTCATCCATATTGTCACAAATGGCAGGATTTCCTTCGTTTTGAAGGCTGAATAACATTCCATTGTGTGTATGTATCACAATTTCTTCATGCATTCATCTTTCAACAGACACTTGTTCCCATACATTGGCTATTGTGAATAATGCTGCAGTGAACCTAGGAGTGAAGATACCTCTTCGAGATAATGAATTCATTTCCTTTGGCTATATACCCAGTAGTGGAATTGCTGGATCATATAGCAGCTCTATTTTTAATTTTTTGAGGAACCTCCATACTGTTTTCCATAGTGGCTGTACCAGTTTACATTCCTACCAACAGGGCACACTTGCTCATCTTCTTGATAATAGACATCTAACAGGCGTGAGGTGATAACTCATAGTGGTTCTCATTTCCATTCCCCTGAAGACTAGTAATGTTAAACACCTTTTCATGTTCCCATTGGCCGTTTGTATGTCTTCTTTAGAAAAAAAATGTCTATTTAGGTCCTTTGCCCATTTTTAAACTGGGTTATTGATTTTTTGCTATTGAGTATGACTTGCTTGTATATTTTGGATATTAATTCCTTATAGCATATGTGGTTTGCAAATATTTTTTCCCATTCCATAGGTTGCCTTTTCATTTTGTTGATGGTTTCTTTTGCTGTGCAGTATTTTATTGATGTAATCCCACTGGTTTATATTTGTTTTTGTTGCCTTTGCCAAGATCAAAGTCAAGGGGCTTATCCTCTATATTTTCTTCTAGGAGTTTTATGGCTTCAGGTCTTACACTCAAGTCTTTAATCCATTTTGAGTTGATTTTTGTATATGGTGTAAGATAGAGGTCCAGTATCATTCTTTTGTGGCAATCCAGTTTTTCCAACACAATTTATTGAAGAAACTATCTTTTGCCCATTGTATATTCTTGTTTCTCTGTTGTAAATTAATTGATTGTATTATGTGTGGGTTTGTTACTGGGCTCTTTATTCTGTTCCATTTATCTATATGTCTCTTTTTATGCCAATACCATACTGTCTTGATTATTACAGCTTTATAATATTGTTTGAAATAAGGTATTGTGGTACCTCCAGCTTTGTTTCTCTTTCTCAAGATTGCTTTGACTAATCGGGGTCTTTTGTGGTTTCATACAAATTTTAGGAGTGTTTTTCTATTTCTGCGAAAAATACCACTGAAATATTGAATAGGATTGCATTACATCTGTAGATCACTTTTGGTAGTATGGACATTTTAACAATCAATTCTTCCAACCCACGAACACAGAATAACTTGCCATTTATTTGTGTCTTCTTCAATTTCTTTCCTCAACATCTTATAGTTTTCAATGTACAGGATCTTTTACTTCCTTGGTTAAAATTATTCCAAAGTATTTTATTCTTTTTGATGCTATTGTAAATGGGATTGTTTTCTTAATTTCTCTGATAGTTCATTGTTGTTATATAGAAATGCAATTGATTCTGTTTCTTGGAACTTTACTGAATTTATTAGTTCTCACAGATTTTTGGTAGAATTTTAGAGTTTTCTATATACGATATCATGTCATCTGCAAAGACAGACCATTTTACTTCTTCTTTTCCAATTTGAATGCTTTTTTCCCCCTCTTGATTAATTGCTCTAGGTAGAACTTTAGTACTAT
>NW_011910053.1:0-1863 GCF_000151845.1 Pteropus vampyrus | reverse complement strand
TTTTTTTTTTTAATCTTCCTTTACCCTTGAATTTATTTCATTACTTTTACCTTATGATCACATGCTTGGAGATTTACATCTACCATCATTTCCTTAATTATTTCATAGCAACAAAATCAAAGCAAGATAAATCTAATCAACTTTACACTAAAAATATTGTTTCCAAAGTGATAATGTCTCTGAATTACTTTTCCAAGAGAGATCTGGGTAAAATCCCCCACTGATATGTGATTTGAATTAGAGAATTCCACTAAATTGAGGCATAATATTCTGATATAATTCTCTATAGATGTTCAGCATGGCAAATCTTGAATGTCTGTAAAGAAATGCATCAACAGTATTGATCTACAATTTATAGGTCATATAAAATATCACTTTTATTTGGTCATCTATTTGAACATCTACGCATATGATCTTACTTTAAACAAAATAATTTACTTTATTTACTTTAAACAAAATAAAACCATTTCGTGAGGGTCTGGTTGGGCTTTATTTTCTCATTCTAACCACACACTTGCCTCATCTCCAATGTAATTCATGTTGAGATTTAATATTTAAAATTTTCCATTTAAAGAGTTTTTCTGTGGAAGTAGAATGAATGGTTAAATAGAGTGTACGCTATGATAAAGCCTTTTGAATTCATTTAATAAAATACTAGAAATAGATTTTCAGAGTCTCTCTTTTGTCTAATATCAAAATAAGTGATCAAGCAGAGTATTTAGGCTTATTGGTAAATTTAAAGTAAAATTTATAGATTAGTTATTATTCAGAAAACCAAAACTTAATGATGTATTTACTTTCATTTACTATATTTCTATTTCATTGAGAGGAAATTTTTATAATATTTTAAGATAATGAATTGAACATACAATCATTAAATTGATCTATTTACATATTTTCTTAATGTCGTCATTTTAGCAGTAAAATTTTTACAGTTCCAGAATCTGTCTAGTTTGGGGTTAAAAAGGAAATGGGTAAAACATACTAGAAATAATGTCATAGAACGAGATAATAAAAATGTAAGTTAAAAAGCTGACCATGTCATTATAAAATTGAAGTAAGCCTGAAAACATAGCTGAAATATTTCCATATATAATAGACTAGAAAACATGTTAAATAAATATGTAACTTTTCTAGATTTTAGGACATATAATTTTCTAGATATTAGCAAAGTATAAAGATTTTCTTCTGCATAAATATCAAGAGTAGCGGAAATGTGGCAACATAATAGAACAGACCATTTTTATATTGCTTGGTTATGAGTTTAATAAAGAAAATATTTTGTTGCTTGTTGTTAGTTTTTGCTTTGTTTTTAGTGGCAGTGCCATTAAGTTTTCTGCATTTTTTCCAGTTCATGTAAAAATCAAAGTAAATTTATCTTGAAAGAAATATCCTAGTTTTATAAAACTTGCCATACACATGTATCACATATTTCCTCAAAGAGACTTCAGATTTAACAAACTTTATATTATGAGAAAAATTTAAAGTCTACTTCAGCATAACAATAGTTTTTCTTAAGCACCAGATTCACTGTGTCCACCAATAGGGGAAAAGTTAGGTATAAGTCCAGATTTCAAAGCTCAGCAAGAATGTGCTACTTCAGAAAACTAAAACTAGAAAAAGAAAAAAAGAAAGGAAAAAATGTAGTAGTAGAGGGCATAAAATTGTTTATTTGCTTATTCAGCCATCATGTTTGAGGAAATTAGAACTCTGCTAGGCAGTGAAAATTTGAAGTCAATACAATGCCTATATCTTGGAGGAGATTGCCCAGCACCATTAGCAATGGAGTTTCATCAAAAGATGTTATAAAAGCTCTATGGTAAATATTTGTAATAGAGTATTACATGGAACATAATAATGGCT
>NW_011910052.1:0-754 GCF_000151845.1 Pteropus vampyrus | reverse complement strand
CAGGTAGCATCAGTGGGCTTCCTTGCCAGTTGCCTGTAGGATGTTGGGCATTACTCAGCTTGGTTTTCTTGGAGGTTCTTTTCTTCGGTGCCATTTTTCATGAAAGCTTCACTGTTCTGCATTTGTAGTAGGGTGAGAGCATCTTTAATAGGGAACAGGCTGCTGTTCTCTGGAGGTGAGTCTCATTCTCTGTCATAGTAAAAGGATTCTGGATACCTCTCCTTAGGTCAGAAGGTGCTCTTGGGCTGAAGAGCTGTTAATGGAGGGGAGGAAAGGTGAGAACAGTGGGTACACAATAATATCTCCCAGTGATACTGTTTCATACTTGTCTCTGCCTTTCAATAAAGCAGTGTTGTGGAGGGGTCGGCCCTTGTGGTTCTTATTATGATTGTAAGCAATAACCACCCAGAAACTTTGAAAAGATACAGCTTATTACTTATAAGACCCGGAAATTACATAGCACACCTGGGACCACACAGTGTGGCAAGAGGGAGAGGGAGAGGGAGAGGGAGGGAAAGAGGAAACAGGCCTGGGTTTGGGGTTTTGCTTTTATTGGGGTTGAGGGGCTCACTCTTTATTGGCGAATTTAAAACATAAGCAGGAATTTAAAGTGTAGGTAGAAAAATAAAACAAGTAGCCCAAATGGTTAGTTATTGAAATCAACCAAGACCTTTATAACAAAGGAACCTCAGTGCGGGGAGGCAGCCTGACTCTTTACCTGTCTTATGGCGGGCAAGGTGTTCATTTGTTCATC
>NW_011910051.1:0-1997 GCF_000151845.1 Pteropus vampyrus | reverse complement strand
TATATAAAAACAACTGATTTCTGTATGTTGATTTTCTATGCTACAACTTTACTGAATTCATTGATTAGTTCTAATAGTTTTTTGGTAGAGTCTTTCTGATTTTCTATATATAAAATCATATCGTCTGCCAAGAAAGGCAAATTTAACTCTTCCTTTCCAATGCGGATATTTTTTTATCTTACTTGATTGCTCTAGCTAAGACTTTCAGTGCTTTTTTGAATAAGAGTAGTTAGAGTGAGCTCCCTTCTCTTGTTCCTGATCTGAAAAGAAAAGCTTTTAACCTTTGACCATTGAGTATGACATGAGCTGTGGTTTTGGTATAATAACGACCGTTGAGATATGTTCCTTCTACACCCAATTTATTGACGGTGTTATAATGAAAGAATGTTGTATTTTGTCAAATATTTTTCTGCATCTATTGAGATGGTCATTTGATTTTTATCTTTCATGTTGTTGATGTATCACACTTATTGCTTTATATATAAAATTATTTCATCCCAATGATAAATCTTTTCATCTCAAAGATAAATTCCACTTGATTATGGTGTATGATTCATTTAATGTGCTGCTAAATTCAATTTGCTAATTTTTTTTCAAAGAAGACATACATCTGGCCAACAGGTATATGAAAAGATGTTCAACATCACTAATCATCAGACAAATGCAAATCAAAACTATAATGAAATATCACTTCACATTTGTTAGAATGGCTATTATCAAAAAGACAGGAGATAAATGTTGGCGAGAATATGGAGAAAACAGAACCCTTGTGTACTGTTGGTGGGAATGTAAAGCGGTGCAGCAAGTACGGAAAACAGTATGGAAGTTAAAAAATTTTAAGTAGAACTATCATATGATTCAGCAATTTTACTTCTGAATATGTATTCAAAGGGAATGAAAAAATATCTGCTGTTTATTGCAGCAATATTCACAATAATCAAGGGACAGGAACAACCTAAGTGTCTGTCAGTGAAAGAATAGATAAAGAAGACATGGCTTACATACAATGTAATATTCTTCAGCCATGAGAAAGGAAATCCTTGAGGGCATTATGCTACGTGAAATAAGTCAGACAGAGAAAGATAAATATTGTATGATATCACTTATATGTGAAATCTAAAAAAGTTGAACGCGTAGAAATAGAGAGTAGAAAAGCAGTTGCCAGGGCCCGGGGGTTGGAGGAATTAGGAAGATGTTGGTCAAAGAGTACGAACTTCCAGTTAGAAGATGCATAAGTTCTGGGGATCTAGTGCACAGAATTGTGATTTTAGTTGACAGTCCTGTATGTATTGTATATGTAAAAATTGCTAAGAGATTAGTAGTAGCAGGACTAAAGAAGTTATTTCAAATTAGAAGAAGAGCTTGAAAAGAGAGAGAGAATAGGAGGTAGATATGTTCTCATGTTTTGTTTCAGAGGAACCAAGTAGACATAGAAAGTTCATACTGTTCTCCTGGGAAGCTATAATTTCTGCTCTCAACACTTGTGCATTACTGATCCCCATTTCACAGATAGCACATTTTGGTCCTGCTAAAACAAAACAAAACAAAACAAAACAAAACAAAACAAACAAACAAAGTTCATTTACTCTGATTCCTTTCCATTTAATTTCTATTGTCAACTTTTACCCACCCACATTCTGTTGTTAAGCAGTTTTATTTAAGCTTTGTTTTTGTGTTCTCTCTATGAATTTGGGTTTGGATGCTCTGCCTGCAGCTGCCCTAATTCTGTACAACATACAAACGCCATTTAGTAATATTCTCTTTATTTGTTCTCACACAAGTCCTAGCAAGCTGACTCATGGTGCTGCGAATTCAGCTTTTCAGTTTGAGCAGACTGGCTGCATTTTAGGACCGCAATGCAGTTCTTTCTTAAGGCAGTGAAGACAGAGAACTTTGGTCTAGGACAGGACAACTTTGGCTCTGCACTGACGGCACCTTCAGGACTCTGTCAGTTAGTAAACTTGTCTTTGTGTTGTTTGCTCTGCTGACAGGGCAAC
>NW_011910050.1:0-2535 GCF_000151845.1 Pteropus vampyrus | reverse complement strand
AAAAATTGTCTCTAGCTTTAATAGGGTATTTTGTTTTATTTCTGTCTTTCCATCGTTATTTTAATCAAATGTTAATCTGTATTAATGTAATGAGTTCATCGTGAATGGTGTCAGTTAAAAAGTGTTGTTACTCTCAAGTACGGTTCTGATGGCATTCTATGAAGAACTGATTTTCTACCTTGACAAACTACAAATAAATTTGCGAATCCAAGAGGCTAAAGAGCTTCTCCATAGGAAGTACTTCCATAAACATGGAGCTGAAGGTGAGATCGAGCTTTCCATATCAAATCCATGTGCCATTCTGAAGCCATAGTTAGCGTCTGGGCTTTCTCTAAGAAGTCAAAGGACCTGGCTTAAAGACTCTTAAATCTACCATAAACCAAGGTGCCCGTAGTTGAAACCCACCATGAGAGACTTCAGAGTAATGGTCACAAAAGACAATCCGCCCTCTGAGTGAAGGTGACAGGGGTCCCTGCAGCCTAAAATGTGCTGGCCTGAGACGAGTCAAGTGCTAAGATGGCATGGAGACACCCGGGGAGAGACAAGATTGTGATCTACATCGACCTCTCCTTGCCTTCCTCTCCTACCCCAGGGGACCAGCCACTCTAGAGGAAACTGCCCATACTACTGGCCAGTCAGGAAAACAGGTGTGACGGTGGAAGACGCAGAAAAGCGGACTAGAGAAAATGAGGGAAGGACAGTGCTGGAAAGAAGCCGGGGAGCACATCAACTCCTCATTCCTGACCGCGATTCAGTGCGAATGGGATTAGGGGGAGCACTAAGAAGTCACATCTTCGTTAGGTGATAGGTATCTGGCATGACCACCTGTTAAATTGGGTGTTTAGATCACTGAACTCTTCAGCTACTATTATTGGGCACCCACTGTATAATAGACCAGGGATTAGCAATCTTTTCCTTGTAAAGAGCCAGAGAGTAAATATTTTAGGCTTTGTCGGTTATCTAGTCTCTGCCACAAACACTCAACTCCGCCATTGCAGCGTGAAAGCATCCAAAGACAAATGGTAATGGATGGGCATGACTGGGGTCTGATAAAACTTAATTTACAAAAACCGCTTTCAATTTTGGCCTATTGGACATAATGTACTGACCCCTACGATAGATCTGAAGTACACTCTTAACATACGTAATTCTACATATTCTTTGAAACGACCTCATGCCGTTGGTGTCATTATTTCAATTTTGCAGACAAAAAAACCTGAAGCTCAGAGAGGTTGAGAAATGTGTCCAAATCACATAGCTGACAAGCTCAAAAGTCGAGATTCGCACCTTCATAATCTATTTTCTGTTGTAATCTAAGGGGGACTTTCTATTCTTTGTAGATATAAGTGGCACGTGCCCATTTAAATACTCGTTTTTTTAAAAATAAACTTTTTCATAAAAATCTTTCTACTATCTTGACAGCTCAGATTATGCTTATAAACAGCAGCAATTACAGAACGTGCACACGACAGAATGATGCCTCTGGAGCCAGGAGCCCTGCTTGTCAATAAACTGCTTGAATAAATCGGTTTCGGCCGATTTTTTTCTACCCCTGCTGCCTCTCGTCTTTCTGGCTCCCCTCATCACTTCTTTCTGGTGTTCCATTTCAGCTTTCAAACCCTTATCATTTGTAATGTGCCCTCTGCTATATTATAGGGAGAATTGAGGTTATCAAGTTAAACCAGATAATGTTACCAATTAATCTGCTATCAGTAGGTTCTGGCTTATGTGTAGTTTCCATGCCTCTTTCCTGCATTGGGTTGAAATAGATAAAACTGCCATTTTTGTAGGTTAAAAGTGGCATTTTCATACAGTTCAACCTAATATAGAGAGCACAGACCCTGTGATATGCATTTCGTCTGGTGCTCATGAGGTTTTTCCTCTATGTACTTCACAGTTCATGGCAGTGATGCAGATGATTAAGGCAACAGTAGGTGAGCTGCCAGGAAAGTGGGCTAAGAAAGAATAATTCCTCAAACCCACTGTGATCTACAATGCCAGAGTAAGAGAGCCAGAAGTCAGTCAGATTGCCTTTCCACCAGTCGCCTGCACACTGAAATGAATTCTAAATTTATCTTTTCAGGATCTCGTGCACAACTGTCTCCTCGATCCTCTTTATTAGAATGAAGCAAAGCAATCTGATTGGCTTCACAGGCTCACAAGATGGCAAATGAGTGAATCGCCGAAGGAAATGAAGTAGACATAGGGAAGAAACTGAGCAACCTAGGATAGAAAAAGCTCCAAAGACTCCGAAAATGTCAGCAACTTTACCTAAAAAGCTTCAACACAAAAAGACTGTGAAATGCATCAGATGTTCCTCTCAGTTTGAAATGGGAATTACTTCCAAAGGGCTCTCTGTAAATATGCTTCTACGTCAATATTTATACCGATCCATTTCCACTTACGTTGAAAATAAATCAATTGTATAAAGAAAGAAAATTAAGAGACAGGGAAGATGTGTTGCCTTCAGATTCTAATTTCTAGGGGGAAACAGTACCAATTCCTGAAGATGAGGCGTCAGGATAGATAAAACCT
>NW_011910049.1:0-1034 GCF_000151845.1 Pteropus vampyrus | reverse complement strand
CTGTCTCTTTTTTTTAATAGTTTAAGTAAAAGTGGTAGGACATTTTTAGCTTCCTTCCTTTCCTGAACTTGAGCACTCAGATGGAAATCGGCATGAACAAAATACGATTTGGATCACAAGAAAAACTCAATGTAGATATGTGGTATACCTCCATTTTAAATGATATAATTCTCAGTAGAAGGCTCATACAACTAACTATATGTATTATTAGTTTCTTCATGGGGAAAAAAACAAATAGTACACATTCCTTTCTAAAACAGCAAAAAAATCCAGCAAGTTTGTAGAAAACAGAATCTTCAAGCCAAAAGCAGGGAATGTTTGAGAATGCAGAGCTCATTGAGGCCATCTACCACCAAAGGAATGTGGAAGACCAAGAAAGGAGGAAGTGCCGGTCAATGGCACACTCCCTTCCCAGATCTCACAAATCGCTGCCACCTTTCTTCTTTAGATCTTATCCAACAACATGTCGCAATTTCCAAAGTGAATTTCAACCAGTGTTAGATAGTGATTTTAAGCACATCGATTTGGAAGCACTGAGTAAATAATCAATAGGCTAATTGAAATCCAAAGAATAAGATTTAAAACCCCAGTGCTAAGATCCTTCTTGGGTATGGCTTTCCTCCTCTGTAAAGCGGGGATATGTAAATTATTTCTTGAGCTATTATTTACTAACCATGAAAGTATATATTTTCAAGAAAGATCTGTAGTCATTAATATCCTCATATAATAAAATCAGTCACAGTCTTCTTTATTGCTCAGAATTTTAGATTGTATACTGCTTAAAAATTCTTTGTCAGGTCTTGGACCTAAAAAAAAAACAACAAAGTCTACTGCGCCCTGGGAACAGCTTAGTGTCCTGACATAGAGAGGCTTTTCTGTCTGCTTTGTATGGTAGGGAATTCAACTCTGACCCAATTAAATACAAATTGTGAGAGGTTTGTCAATACAGCCACAAGAACAGGAAATAACCTCTATTCATTATTCAAGCCTCTGATTCCTTAAAAGGATCTGCAGGTGGATTAAAATAAATTACA
>NW_011910048.1:0-1754 GCF_000151845.1 Pteropus vampyrus | reverse complement strand
CAGGCTTCCCTCTCACCGGCCCACAGGGCTGAGTCACGCGGCTCCGCTGCGGGCCCGGTCATTCCCCACAGTCTAGGGCAGCGCCAGTCGCTCCCCGAGCCCCTCGGGGTCACTAACACCGAGCGGTTCATCCGTGGGAAGATGCTGTGACCTGAGATGCTTGTCCCTTTGCATCAGCCCATGCAGTGGGCTGATGACAACGGCAGTTCACAAGGCTTCTCCCACCTGGTTCTGAGAGGGATTAGAGCAGGTGGGGTGAGAGCACTTGCTTGGCCTCCAAGAAGCCGCAGAGGCTCATAAAGGAACCTGGGGACCCAGTCAGCAGAGCGAGGCCTGGAGCCTGGTCCCGGCTCCAGTGGCAGAGCTGCATCTGCGTCACTCGGCGGTGTGCTGCCGACAGCCCCACGGCGTCTTCTTGGGCGGTCACAGCGAGCGGCCTGGGACAAGATCTGTGTATTCTTCTCTAAAGATCCGTGGAGTGCGTGTTTGAGTGTGTGTGCGCGCGTGTCTGCGTGCGTGAGCACGTGTGTGCATGTGTGTGTGTGAGCGTGTGTGTGTGAGCGTGTGTGTGTGCGTGTGTGTATGAGCGTGTGTGTGCATGAGCGTGTGTGCATGAGCGTGTGTGTGTGCGTGCATGAGCATGTGTGTGCGTGTGTGCATTGTGTGTGTGCATGTGCGTGCATGAGTGTGTGTGTGCATGAGCGTGTGCGTGTGAGCGTGTGTGTGCATGAGCGTGTGTGTGTGCGTGCATGAGCGTGTGTGTGAGCGTGTGTGTGAGCGTGTGTGTGCATGAGCGTGTGTGTGCGCGCGTGCATGAGCATGTGTGAGCATATGTGTGCACGTGCGTGTGCGTGTGCAGAGAAATGTAATTTCAGGAAAACCCTTCCCCCTGGAGTCACACTCGCAGGTCGCGGCTCACCGCAGTGGGTGGGCAGACGACAGGGCCACAGGGCACGCCTGGCACTTCCTGCGCTCTGCGCCCTGGCTTGCTGACAGAGCCACTGGCCAGTTCCCGGTGAGGCACGTTCACGCCCAGACGACAGCCAGCTGGGCCGGTGTCGTGCTCCCCGAGGTCTGGGAGCCTCAGCTGGCATCTCTACGGGGCCGGAGGGCGCGCTATCGCTATCAGGCTCACGGTCATGCTGCACAGGCCGTTGCCTTGACCAGACTCCCTTTACCCTGGGCCCCGTGTCATTGCTGGCTTCCCTCCCAGGGACCGGCAGCAGCACTGTGACCGGGACCAGGTGCCAAAGGCCTGTTTCCATCTGGGGACCAGTCCCTGTGTGACATCTGCAGCGGCTGAATGCCTAGGATACCCTGTGCAGTGTCCCCCACCTCAGCGGTGAGCTGGGACCAGGGGAGAGTTGACCTTTATTTTTTTCTTCTCCTTTCAGGCATTAAAAATGAAAGAGACTTGCTCTGGAGACCGGCTTGTGGATGTAAAGGGCTGCTATGAAGCTTCAGGTCTCTGGGAAGCCAGCCCCCTCCCCGGCCGCTCCCCTCCGTCCACGCACCTGAGAGCCGAGTGTTCCCACCCAGCTCCCTGGCACGCGGCATCTGCGAGGTCAGGCCCTGTTAGCAGGTGAGCCCTTCGGGGTCATCCCGCGAGCCGTGCCCCTCTGTCAGAGACGACAGAGCTTGCTGTTTCCCTCCCTCGCATCATCCTTCTGGGTGACGTCTGGACGGTGGCGAGACAGCAGTGCCCGTCAAAACAGGCTCTAGCGACAGGCAGCGGTCTCGTCGTCGGCGTCTGG
>NW_011910047.1:0-1746 GCF_000151845.1 Pteropus vampyrus | reverse complement strand
CAGAGAGGAAAGTTACTTTCAACTATCCCTGTGAGTTATTCTTATCATTATCTGTAAGGAAGGATATTATTTTTGTTTCTTCTACAAGTTGTATGACCTCCAAGAGGATATATGGTCATTGATATATGGATTTACCCTTCACTTCAACCTTTGAGCAAATCAAAATTGCAAATGTTAATTGAGAAGCAATTACTTTTGTTTTTATAATAAGGGCCCTTTATTTTCCAAGGAAAATTAGATTTCTTCGAATTACAAGTTTCCATAGTGAGTGAAAATATGAATTATGGAAGTCTTGTTTATGCCCATATTTTTAGAAATGTATCTTTTATCTAGTTCTTAAAGTGTGGTCCCTGGACAAGCAACAGCAGCACATTCCTAGGAACTTGTTAAAAAAAAAAAATGCAAGTTTGAGGCCCCATTCTAGTTCTAGAATCATTATTTCCGGCAGGTTGGGCCCAGTAATCTGTATCTTAACAAGCTCTCCAGGTGATTCCAATGTATGTTAAAGTTTGAGAACTACTTATCCCAAGATAAATATTTTATGGATGGAAATAAGAATTGAAGAGAGAATGAGTTACCTAAGACGTGCTTAATGCCACAAATACTCCAAGTTTAAAAGCAATCATGTTATCTGTCACGTTTATTAATTGCCTAAATGCTATTATTACAGCCATAAGAATTCTATATTAAATGTTGGAATAACTTTGGAAAGGGAGTAGTTGAGCACTGAATTACTAATGCTATGTTTTGGGGATAAAGATTTGGGAGATTCTGGGCCCCAGGTTTTACCATCAGGATCATCTCCCTGGATCAGTAGGAGGGAATCAAGGCAGAGCTTAGTTCTGACATGTGTAATATACAGATTCACTTGTGACCTTAAAAACCCACGAAAGGCACTTCCAAGAAAAAGCCAAGAACAGACTTTTTGACTCCTGCTTCTGCTGAGGCTCACCATGATCCTCTCTAGGGCACCAGTTCTGAGAACAGGAGAAAAAAAGTTTTTGAGATTTTCATTATACTTAATATTTAACAAATAAGCAATGTGTCTCTACCTTGTTCCAGGTACTGATTAAGACTTTAAAAAGCCAACTCTTGTAAGTTAAGCATTTTTATTCCCTTGTAGTGTACGTCTATTATTTGAGTCTGCCCAGCACCTTATTTCCCTTCTCTTGGTAATAGCATATCTACTTCTTTGTGGACATTGTTCCTTTCTTCATCTCATCCTGGTGTTAATAACAATGGTTTTTCTCTCGTCTTTATTCACGTGGGTAGATAGATGACTCAGGGCTACTAAGAGTCCTTCACTAGAATTACTATGTACTGAAGTGAATGGGACAGAGAGATGCTTTCTTTTTTCCTTTTGAGATGCTCAGCTCGGGTGTTGTAAGTCTGAAGCTTACTATATTAAACCTCTTTGTTGTCGATAAGAAAAGCCAAAACAGAATGAAAACCAGATAAGAGTGCCGTAGTGGTGACTGGGCCCCGAAGGTCCCATATGCTAACAATGGTTTCTGCAGCTTTTTGGTTCTAGGATCTACTTTCCTTTCAGGTTTTCTGGCCTGACTTAGTTTTGTTAGTTTTCTGCCACTTGCAAATGAAAAATTCTGGCCATACCGTGAATATCAATATATGAATACCACATATGAATGACTAAACTGGCTTAAAGAACTAAGTATAAAGTAGATACTTAGTAACTAAAAAAGACAGGACACCAAGCTCTTCATAAAGTCCAATATATTTTCCAGG
>NW_011910046.1:0-1042 GCF_000151845.1 Pteropus vampyrus | reverse complement strand
GGTAGAGAAAAGACAACTTACATCATGCAAAGACCTGACTCATTCCACTGGCATGAATGTTCTCTATTGGGATTTAATGATTTATTTAGGACCTCTATATTTTATTTTTTATGTAAAATAAAAAAGGCACGTGCAATTACAATCTTTTAAACTAGGGGCCATATGTTTGAGTTTATACTTGCTAATTAGAATTCTGCCTTTTTGATTTTGTAAGCTGGGCTCAGAATATATCTAATTTTTAATCTGTTTTCCCCCAGTCTTATGCAGTTGTCTTTCTACACCTGATCTGACAATGCTTTTGCAACTCAACTTTATTTAAATTGTTCCAACAATTCAAGTAATTTTCATGGAAAATAACACTCTTTTTTTTTTTTAGTCATAGTTTGTTTATGTATTTAATTCTTAATTAAACAGGTTTAGAACAAATTCTTGGTAAAATATACCTCAAGTCATTAACTATAAGTACATTGGCACTACAGAAATTAGCCTATAATCTGCTAGAATTTGGAATGCTTATAGATATGGAATACAGCTGGGATTACATAGAGTAAATTACATGAAGATGGATTAAGAAAACTACAAATTTCAGTGGACTTTTGGAGATTCTAAATGCATTCATCTATGCTGAATTGATGAATAAACTAATAATCCATAGATGACAATTATCAGATTGATTTTTAAAGTTTTATACTCTGTATATCTTTGTCTATATTTTGATTGCTTTTTATCTCCTCTCTGCCAAGACATGGTTTCTACAAAATTCCATTTTAGAATCATTTTCTTATACAAATTCTTTCTGGCACTAGATATTTTCTGGTAATGCTTCTCCTTTCTAGAAAGACACTCATACCCTTGCTTCTCTCCCTTGATGTCTTCAGTGACCTTTTTAGCTTTGTAGTACTTTGTCTCTTTTCATCATGTGCCAATTCTAATTGGAAATTGTTAGCCTAAATAGCCCAATATTTAATACTGATTCATATTAACAGTCTACACAGTACCAACTTGAACCGTTTTATTCATTTGAACTCCTTGAGCAATTTTT